>NW_028261003.1:0-25000 GCF_056163025.1 Triticum urartu | reverse complement strand
TTGGATCCATTCCAAATAGCGAGAATTAGGATTCTTGATCCCTCTCAATCTCTCTTTCAATTCGAGGATCCAGAGAGGTGTTTTCATAGTCATCTCCGAATATTTGCCATCTCGGAATATTTTCGATTTCATTTTTCTATGATATGTCTTTCTATATGAAAATTGGTTATTTACGATGTACGATGATCCCTGTTAAGCATCCATGGCTGAATGGTTAAAGCGCCCAACTCATAATTGGTAAATTTGCGGGTTCAATTCCTGCTGGATGCACACGAACGGGAACATTCCATAAGTCTATTGGAACTGGCTCTCTATCCATGGAATCTCATCCATCATCCATACATAACGAATTGGTATGGTATATTCATACCATAACATAAGAACAATAAGAACTCGAATTCTTATCGATACTGGAACTCAGAGCATAGGAGGGAAAGTCGATTTATGGATGGAATCAAATACGCAGTATTTACAGAAAAAAGTCTTCGTTTATTGGGAAAGAATCAATATACTTTTAATGTCGAATCGGGATTCACTAAGACAGAAATAAAGCATTGGGTCGAACTCTTCTTTGGTGTTAAGGTGGTAGCTGTGAATAGCCATCGACTACCTGGAAAAGGTAGAAGAATAGGACCTATTCTGGGCCATACAATGCATTACAGACGTATGATCATTACCCTTCAACCGGGTTATTCTATTCCACTTCTAGATAGAGAAAAAAACTAAAGGAGAATACTTAATAATACGGCGAAACATTTATACAAAACACCTATCCCGAGCACACGCAAGGGAACCGTAGACAGGCAAGTGAAATCCAATCCACGAAATAATTTGATCCATGGACGGCACCGTTGTGGTAAAGGTCGTAATTCCAGAGGAATCATTACCGCAAGGCATAGAGGGGGAGGTCATAAGCGCCTATACCGTAAAATAGATTTTCGACGGAATCAAAAAGACATATCTGGTAGAATCGTAACCATAGAATACGACCCTAATCGAAATGCATACATTTGTCTCATACACTATGGGGATGGTGAGAAGAGATATATTTTACATCCCAGAGGGGCTATAATTGGAGATACTATTGTTTCTGGTACAAAAGTTCCTATATCAATGGGAAATGCCCTACCTTTGAGTGCGGTTTGAACTATTGATTTACGTAATTGGAAGTAACCAATTAGGTTTACGACGAAACCTAGAAATCGATCACTGATCCAATTTGACTACCTCTACGGGATAGACCTCAACAGAAAACTGTTGAGTAACGGCAGCAAGTGATTGAGTTCAGTAGTTCCTCATAGAAAATTATTGGCTCTAGAGATATGGTAATATGGAGAAGACAAAATTGTTTGAAGCACGCACAGAACCGGAAGCGCCCCTTGTTTCAAAGAGAGGAGGACGGGTTATTCACATTTAATTTGATGGTCAGAGGCAAATTGAAAGCTAAGCAGTGGTAATTAAGACCCCCGGGGGAAAATAGGGATGTCTCCTACGTTACCCATAATATGTGGAAGTATCGACGTAATTTCATAGAGTCATTCGATCTGAATGCTACATGAAGAACATAAGCCAGATGACGGAACGCAGAGACCTAGGATGTAGAAGATCATAACATGAGCGATTCGGCAGATTTGGATTCCTTTCCTATATATCCACTCATGTGGTACTTCATCATATGATTCATATAAGATCCATCTGTCTAGAGATCGTCATATACATCTAGAAAGCCGTATGCTTTGGAAGAAGCTTGTACAGTTTGGGAAGGGGTTTTTTGAGAGAAAAGAAGAATCTACTTCAACCGATATGCCCTTAGGCACGGCCATGCATAACATAGAAATCACACGTGGAAGGGGTGGGCAATTAGCTAGAGCAGCAGGTGCTGTAGCGAAACTCATTGCAAAAGAGGGTAAATCGGCCACTTTAAGATTACCATCTGGGGAGGTCCGTTTAGTATCCCAAAACTGCTTAGCAACAGTCGGACAAGTGGGTAATGTTGGGGTGAACCAAAAAAGTTTGGGTAGAGCCGGATCTAAGTGTTGGCTAGGTAAACGCCCCGTAGTAAGAGGGGTAGTTATGAACCCTGTGGACCACCCCCATGGGGGCGGTGAAGGGAAAGCTCCCATTGGTAGAAAAAAACCCACAACCCCTTGGGGTTATCCTGCGCTTGGAAGAAGAACTAGGAAAAGGAAAAAATATAGCGATAGTTTTATTCTTCGTCGCCGTAAGTAAATACGTAACTAGGAATATGGAAAATTGCATTTTTGGAATTTGCAATAATGCGATGGGCGAACGACGGGAATTGAACCCGCGCATGGTGGATTCACAATCCACTGCCTTGATCCACTTGGCTACATCCGCCCCTTATCCAGCTAAAGGATTTTTTTCTTTTTTCCATTGATCATTATTCTATTTATTCTGACCTCCGTACTTCGATCGAGATATTGGACATAGAATGCCACTCTTTAAAAAGGAAAAAAGGAGTAATCAGCTGTGACACGAAAAAAAACGAATCCTTTTGTAGCTCATCATTTATTGGCAAAGATAGAAAAGGTCAATATGAAGGAGGAGAAAGAAACAATAGTAACGTGGTCCCGGGCATCTAGCATTCTACCCACAATGGTTGGCCATACAATCGCGATTCATAATGGAAAGGAACATATACCTATTTACATAACAAATCCTATGGTAGGTCGCAAATTGGGGGAATTCGTGCCTACTCGGCATTTCACGAGTTATGAAAATGCAAGAAAGGATACTAAATCTCGTCGTTAACTGAATTCTGAATAGAAAGATTAAGAAGAAAAAAAGATTCAAAATAAAGACAGAAATACCCAATATCTTGCTAGAACAAGATATTGGGTATTTCTGTCTTCAAAAATTCTTATATGTTAGCAGAAAAACCTTATCCATTAATAGATGGAACTTCAACAGCAGCTAAGTCTAGAGGGAAGTTGTGAGCATTACGTTCGTGCATTACTTCCATACCAAGGTTAGCACGGTTGATGATATCAGCCCAAGTATTAATAACGCGACCTTGACTATCAACTACAGATTGGTTGAAATTGAAACCATTTAGGTTGAAAGCCATAGTACTAATACCTAAAGCAGTGAACCAGATTCCTACTACAGGCCAAGCAGCCAAGAAGAAGTGTAAAGAACGAGAGTTGTTGAAACTAGCATATTGGAAGATTAATCGGCCAAAATAACCATGAGCAGCCACAATATTATAAGTTTCTTCCTCTTGACCAAATTTGTAACCCTCATTAGCGGATTCATTTTCAGTAGTTTCCCTGATCAAACTAGAGGTTACCAAGGAACCATGCATAGCACTGAATAGGGAACCGCCGAATACACCAGCTACACCTAACATGTGGAATGGATGCATAAGGATGTTGTGCTCTGCCTGGAATACAATCATAAAGTTGAAAGTACCAGAGATTCCTAAAGGCATACCATCAGAAAAGCTTCCTTGACCAATAGGGTAAATCAAGAAAACAGCAGTAGCAGCTGCAACAGGAGCTGAATATGCAACAGCAATCCAAGGACGCATACCCAGACGGAAACTAAGTTCCCACTCACGACCCATATAACAAGCTACACCAAGTAAGAAGTGTAGAACAATTAGCTCATAAGGACCACCATTGTATAACCACTCATCAACAGATGCAGCTTCCCAAATTGGGTAAAAGTGCAATCCGATCGCCGCAGAAGTAGGGATAATAGCACCAGAGATAATATTGTTTCCATAAAGTAAAGAACCAGAAACAGGCTCACGAATACCATCAATATCTACTGGAGGGGCAGCGATGAAGGCGATAATAAATACAGAAGTTGCGGTCAATAAGGTAGGGATCATCAAAACACCGAACCATCCGATGTAAAGACGATTTTCAGTGCTAGTTATCCAGTTGCAGAAGCGACCCCACAGGCTTGTACTTTCGCGTCTCTCTAAAATTGCAGTCATGGTAAGATCTTGGTTTATTCAAATTGCAAGGACTCCCAAGCACACGTATTAACTAGAATATAGATAATAGAAGGCTTGTTATTTAACAGTATAACATAGACTATATACCAATGTCAACCAAGTCAGCCCAAAGATTAGCTATCCATATAACTAAATTAACCAAACCAATAATTTTGTATTTGTAAATGAAGTGAGTCAAAGTGAAAAACTTTGATGGGTCTTTTCTATATGGGTTGCCCGGGACTCGAACCCGGAACTAGTCGGATGGAGTAGATAATTCTTCCTTGTTACAATAGAGAAAAATCCCTCCCCAAATCGTGCTTGCATTTTTCATTGCACACGACTTTCCCTATGTAGAAATAGCCAATTTCTATTCCAAAGAGGAAGTTCTACTAATTTTTTTAATTAGTAAGTTGATTCACCTACTCTTTATTATAATAAAAAGAACATTTCAGAATGAAAAATAGAAAAGTTTTTTCTTGATCATTTATCAACCCTTTCCTGTTTCTTAATTTCGTCTAATGATTAATTAAGAGGGTTGACCAGGTCATTGATACGTATAATATCCAAATACCAAATACGCTCAGTGTGTGATCCACAGAAAGAAAAAAGAGTTGTTTTGGTGAACATCAAAGAAAAAACTTGCTCTTCTTCCATAAAAAATTCTTCTAAAAATGCCGAACCCAATCGTTGCATAAAAGTTCGTACCGTGCTTTTATGTTTACGAGCTAAAGTTCTAGCACATGAAAGTCGAAGTATATACTTTAGTCGATACAAAGTCCGTTTTTTCGAAGATCCACTATGATAATGAAAAAGATTTCTACATATCCGACCAAATCGATCAAGAATATCCCAATCTGATAAATCTGTCCAAATGGGTTTACTAATAGGATGCCCCGATCCAGTACAAAATTGAGCTTTTGATAAGTATCCTATGAGGAGAGTAGCGGGGACTATGGTATCGAATTTTTTCATTCGAGTATCTATTAGAAATGAATTCTCCAGCATTTGATTCCTTACTAACAAAGAACTTTTTTGTACACTTGAAAGGTACCCCATAAAATCGAAGCAAGAGTTTGCTAATTGGTTTATATGGATTCTTCGCGGCTGAGTCCAAAAACAGAAATAATATTGCCAGAAATTGATAAGGTAGCATTTCCATTTCTTCTTCAAAAAAAAAGTGCCTTTTGATGCAAGAATTGCCTTTCCTTGATATCGAACATAATGCATAAGAGGATCCATAAAGAACCATAGGGTTTTCCGAGAAAAACCAGGGTACATTATCCCAAAATGTTCCATCTTCCTAGAAAAGTGGATTCGTTCCAGAAAAGTTCCAGAAGATGCTAATGGTAAGCAAGAAGATTGTTTACGAAGAAACAACAAAAAAAATTCATATTCTGATACATAAGAGTTATATAGGAATTGAAATAGTCTTTTATTTTCTTTTTGAAAAAAAAAAATGGATTTCATTGAAGTAATAAAACTATTCCAATTCGAATAATAGTTGAGAAAGAATCGCAATAAATGCAAAGATGGAACATCTTGGATACGGTATTGAAGGAGTTGAACCAGGATTTCCAAATGGATAGGATAGGGTATTTCTATATGTGATAGATAATCCAAATGCAAAAATTTGTCTTCTAAAAAGGGAAATATTGAATGAATAGAGCGTAAATTCTGAAACTTTGGTATTTCTTTTTCTTTCAGACAAAAAAATTCCCGTAGCGAGAATGGGATTTCCACAACGATCGCAAACCCTTCAGATAGAATCTGAGAATAAAACTCAGAATAAAAATAATTTTTGTAATCCAATAATCGATCTTGGTTAGGATGATTAACCGAGTTATCCAAAAAATTCTGCTGATACATTCGAATAATTAAACGTTTCACAAGTAGTGAACTAAATTTCTTGTTATTACAACTAACAACTATTTCCACAGGTTCAGAACCATTTAATCCATAATGGTGGGCAAATGCATAAATATATTCCTGAAAGAGAAGTGGGTAGACAAAGTATTGTTGACGAGATTTATGTTTTTCTGAATACCCTTCGAATTTTTCCATTTGTATTTCTACTTGAATCAGAGAGAAGAAGCATTTCTCGGTTTATCGAATGATGATACATAGTGCAATATGGTCAGAACAGGGTGTTGCATTTTTAATACAAACCCTGGAAAGAAAGGGAGTCTAATCCACAGATCTTTTTCTGCTCCTTTTCTACCCAATTAGTTTATGTTTGTTCTAATTAAAAAAAAAGAACAGAACAAGTTTTTTATTTTTGCAGGCCAATCGCTCTTTTGACTTTGGAATACAGCCTCTTTATCAATATACTGCTTCTTTTACACATTCAATCCATAACATCCCTTATTCAATCCATAATCAAGAATAATTAGGATTTCTAAAAAAAAAAAGAAAAAATAAAGGGTCCACTCATAGGAAAACCCAACCTTTCCCCGCATCCGGCACTAATCTATTTTTAACGTCTAATTAGAGCGGGGAATCATTCCAATTAGGAAGTTCAGCTCGTTGCTTTTTATTTTACCAGAATTGGAGCCAGGCTCTATCCATTTATTCATTAGACCCAGAAAATCGTAATTTTGGATTCCATTCAAAAAAGATTGATTTTATTACGACATGCTATTTTTTCCATTCATTACCTTTGAGGATCAGTCGTGGTCTTCTAGACTCTACCAAGAGTCTGGACGAATTTGTTGTTTCATCCAAATGTGTAAAAGATCATAGTCGCACTTAAAAGCCGAGTACTCTACCATTGAGTTAGCAACCCAGATAAAAAAAGGATCTTAGATACGATCGAAATCCAAAAATCAATGGAATTACACACGCGCGCTTCTGTCAAAACATTGAACTAGCAAGACATCAAAAGATTTTTTTTATCGACCATGAAAAACACTCAAATGCCAAAACGAACAGGTCCGGTGAAATTCCACTAAAGTAAAGTTAAAAAAAGAGCGACCCTAATCACGATGGCCAAATTCTCCTTATTTTTAGCGATTTTTATTAACAAAAAATATATATTATAAAAAATATATATTATATTGTATGAGAATACATGCAAGAGGAACACCCTTATCATTTGAGCGAAGTGTAGGCGGAAAAATTGAATATGGAGTGAGGATAAAGAGACCCATCTATCTACAAATTCTATTTGTTCAATAGACCTTTGTCAATGGAAATACAATGGTAAGAAAACAAATTAGATAGAAAAAGTAAATAAAATAGGGGCTTATGTTGGATTGGCACGATATAATATAAATCCAAATAGGATTAAAAAAGAGGTAAATTGTGTCTAAATAATTAGACAACTAGGAATACTAATAATCTTCTCCTATCCTATTTTTTGATTCATTTAGTTCTTCAATTAACTCAAAGTTCTTTCTTTTTCTTTAAAGAATTCTGCCTTCCTTAAAATATCATAAACAGTTCTTGTTGGTTGAGCACCCTTTTCAAGGAAATAGAGAATAGCTGGAACATTTAAACAAGTTTGATTCTTTATCGGATCATAAAAACCTACTTTTTGAAGATCTCTTCCTTCTCTTCGAGATCGAACATCAATTGCAACGATTCGATAGACAGCTTATTGGGATAGATGTAGATAAACAACGCCCCCCCCTAGAAACGTATATGAGGTTTTCTCCTCATACGGCTCGAGAAAATGATTCGAATTTCTGTCGATAATAATAGAAATTAGACTATGACGTGCATTAATTTCCTTACAGAAAAAACAAATTTCATTTATACTCATGACTCAAGTGGGCTAATTTTGCCTGACAAACTTCGAAGGCAAAATCCTTCCAAAATTTTTGAGTCGTCTTTAAACTCTTTTCTTTGTCTCATTTCGAACGAATTGACTTTTATTCCTTATTCTAATCCAACTCTGTTGTTGAGACAATTGAAAATTGTGTTTACTTGTTCTGGAATCCTTTATCTTTGATTTGTGAAATCCTTGGGTTTAGACATTACTTCGGGAATTCCTATTTTTTTCTTTCAAAAGAGTAGCAACATACCCTTTTTTCTTATTTCCTTCGATAAAGCATTTATCTCTTCTATAGAAATCTAATAAGAGGGATTGATTCTGATATACTTTTATTGGACTTTCTTCTTATTTTAACCTTTCGATTTATTTCTATATTAAGGATAGACTGACAAAGTTGGCCTAATTTATTAGTTTTCACTAACCCTAGATTCTTTCCCTTGATAAAAAAAATTCTGTCCTCTCGAGCTCCATCGTGTACTATGTTACTTAAACCCAGCGCAAATTTGGTTCGGAACGAATAGAACAGGCTATGTCGAGCCAAGAGCATTTTCATTACTATGGAAAATGATGGATAGCAAAATCCACAATCGATCATGTCCTTCAAGTCGCACGTTGCTTTCTACCACATCGTTTTAAACGAAGTTTTACCATAACAAACATTCCTCTTTTCATTGCAAAGTGGTATAGAGAATTGATCCAATATGGATGGAATCATGAATAGTCATTGGTTTAGTTTTTTTATACTAATTAAAACTTGCTATCTATGGAGCAATATGGATAAAAGAAAGTAAGTATTTATCCGGGAAGCCTCCGCCAAGATCCAATTTATTTAAACCCATATTAAAATTCTATCATATGAATGAAACATAGTTTGAAAAAGACGACTAAACAAGTTTGCTTAAAACTTATTTATTCTTAAATTTCCACCCTCAACGGATGGCTCGAGATGATCAATCTTGAAGTGAGAAAAGAAGGATTGACTCTTCCTCAATAAATAAACTATCAACCTCCAAAAAAGTTTAATTAATTTAATTACTAGAATTAGAATTCTAGTAGTAATATATTTTTTCAGTACCAAAAACAATTAACTATAATAACTAAATAAACTATTCCAATGAAAAGATTGAAAGTTTTTGGTAGTTATAGAATTCTCGTACTTCTTCAACTCGAATACCAAAAGGAAGAAAAAAATATGACTAAGTGATTTTATAGTAGAGGCATATCCTGAATGTGCTTGATAGATCCCATTTTTTCATGAAAATAAAGATAGTCAATTTGACTGGACTTAAGACTTTATTATGTTTTCTGAGAAAGAATAAGATATCATTATTCTCTTTAATAAACTTTTGTCTCGTACGGAATACTATATGATTTCACCGTTTGTTTCATCAGAAACAATCTGGGACGGAAGGATTCGAACCTCCGAGTAACGGGACCAAAACCCGCTGCCTTACCACTTGGCCACGCCCCATTTCGGGTTTTATGCGACACTAATAAACACTAGTATGTTTATTTGTTATTCGTCAATACCATTTCAATTACATAAAAAAGGAGGGATATTCTCTTGCTAGTATTCTACACATGCGGATAATATAGAATCAAAAAAATGCATTGATCATTACATGGAATTCTATTAAGATATTATATGAAAGTCGAATTTATTCCACTCTCATTTGAGAGTGCGAATACAAGGAGGTATTTTGTGTTTGGGAAAGTCCGAAGAAAAAAGATTTTGAATCTGCCTTTTCCTTCTTTCCCTTAAAAAAATAACTCAAGAAAAATCCAATTATTTACTCTACAAGAATGAAATGCTTGTTATGCCTAATATACTTAGTTTAACCTGTATCT
This sequence comes from Triticum urartu, assembly GCF_056163025.1. Classification (NCBI taxonomy): domain Eukaryota; kingdom Viridiplantae; phylum Streptophyta; class Magnoliopsida; order Poales; family Poaceae; genus Triticum; species Triticum urartu. Next base: position 15,413 of record NW_028261003.1, on the reverse strand, counting down.
GTTTTAATTCTGTTCTTTATCCTACTAGTTTTTTCTTTGCCAAATTACCCGAAGCTTATGCTATTTTCAATCCAATCGTGGATATTATGCCTGTTATACCTCTATTCTTTTTTCTATTAGCCTTTGTTTGGCAAGCTGCTGTAAGTTTTCGATGAAATCTTTAGTACTCTGTATGCCAAATTGAATGATGTGTTCATTCCAAAAAAATTTTAAAATGGGTAAAAGCCGAGAAGTTTTATATTTTTATATTATGAACCTTCGATTCTAAAATTTAAATTCTTCTACATTGAATGGGTAGCTACAGCAATAAATTTGGATCAGCCTTTCTACTCCCCTGCACCTAGGTTGAGCAGGTACCTAAAGGTACCTACACAATACCTAACCACCTAACCCTATTTTTGCTATTGATAAGAGTGCTTATTATAAAAGAATTCTTGCAATTTTTTTCAAGAATTCTTTTTTGCATTTTTAGGTATAAAAAAAAACCATCCTAGTGGATCCGTGTGGTAAGGAAAAACTGGTAATCTATTCCTTAAAAAAAAATCTTGGAGATTATGTAATGCTTACTCTCAAACTTTTTGTTTATACAGTAGTGATATTCTTTGTTTCACTCTTTATCTTTGGATTCTTATCTAATGACCCAGGACGGAATCCTGGACGCGAGGAGTAAAAATTCAGTTTTTTTTTTTCTTATTGGATTTGTTTCGTACATTTATCTATGAGAAAATCCGGGGGTCAGAATTCTTTCCAATTCGAAAGTCCCAAATGATCCAAGGGAGCGGAAAGAGAGGGATTCGAACCCTCGGTACAAAAAAATTGTACAACGGATTAGCAATCCGCCGCTTTAGTCCACTCAGCCATCTCTCCACGTTCCAAAGCGAAAGGTTTCCGTGATATGATATAGGCAAGAAATAAGAAATAACGGTTGCAAAAAACCCCTTTTTTTTCTTTCAAAAGTCTATAAAAATTATATTGCCAATTCCATTTTAATTATATTCTTTTTTCTTAATGTTAATAAAAAAAGAAGAAAATTCTTGTTTTTTCTTTCTAAAAATCGATATTGGCCGAGAGACAATCAAATAGATTTTCTCTTTAGCGGGCATTTCCATATAGGACTTGTTATAATTATAATAAAACAAGCAGGTTATATAAAAAAAACGCTTTTTTTGTCGATTATTTATCAAGAAAGCAAAAAGGGTTCTTATCAAATCCACCATAAAATTGGAAAGAAGCATAAAGTAAGTAGACCTGACTCCTTTAATGATGCCTCTATCCGCTATTCTGATATATAAATTCGATGTAGATGAAATTGTATAAGCGAATTTTTTTTATTTCCTTAGACTTAGACCGCGCAAGACAAGAATTTTTCGCTATTTACGATTTCATATTCTTGTTACTAGATGTTCTATAGGAATAAGAAGAAATCGCAACTCCTTTGCGCTACACATAAAATTGGATTTCGAAGGTCCATTTTTTTTTTTCAGAATCCTCTATTATTTTAGTTCTTCCACCCATGCAATAGAGAGGGAATGGGAAAAGAAGGGTTACTTTTATTTGCATTTTTCCCTTAAAAGATAGACTTTGAAATAGGAGTCTTGGAATAATGCTGAATTCAAAGGTTTATTTCTTTCTATAGTATAAGAAAAACAATTTATTTCTATTTCTATAGTATAAGAAAAACAAATAAATAGTATAAGAAAAACAAATCGAATCAAATTCATGGATTTACCACGACCTCGGTTGTGACTGTGACTCCATAGATAAAAATGGGAAATTTCTCTCTTCGAGACCATTGAAAAAGGGCATTGAACGAGAAAGAAATCGTCCACAGATAATAAAACTATCATATGCCTTGGAAAGTGATATGAGGTGCTCGGAAATGGTTGAAGTAATTGAATAGGAGGATCACTATGACTATAGCCCTTGGTAGAATTCCTAAAGAAGAAAATGATCTATTTGATACTATGGATGACTGGTTACGAAGGGACCGTTTCGTTTTTGTAGGATGGTCTGGCCTATTGCTCTTTCCTTGTGCTTATTTCGCTTTAGGGGGTTGGTTTACAGGGACAACTTTTGTAACTTCTTGGTATACCCATGGATTGGCTAGTTCCTATTTGGAAGGTTGTAATTTCTTAACCGCAGCAGTTTCTACCCCTGCCAATAGTTTAGCACACTCTTTGTTGCTACTATGGGGGCCCGAAGCACAAGGAGATTTTACTCGTTGGTGTCAATTAGGCGGTCTATGGACTTTTGTAGCTCTCCACGGGGCTTTTGCACTAATAGGTTTCATGTTACGCCAATTTGAACTTGCTCGGTCTGTTCAATTGCGGCCTTATAATGCAATCTCATTCTCTGGTCCAATTGCTGTTTTTGTTTCTGTATTCCTTATTTATCCACTGGGGCAATCTGGTTGGTTCTTTGCGCCGAGTTTTGGCGTAGCAGCGATATTTCGATTCATCCTTTTCTTCCAAGGATTTCATAATTGGACGTTGAACCCATTTCATATGATGGGAGTTGCCGGAGTATTAGGTGCGGCTCTGCTATGCGCTATTCATGGAGCGACCGTAGAAAACACTCTATTTGAGGACGGTGATGGTGCAAATACCTTCCGTGCTTTTAACCCAACTCAAGCTGAAGAAACTTATTCAATGGTCACTGCTAACCGCTTTTGGTCCCAAATCTTTGGTGTTGCTTTTTCCAATAAACGTTGGTTACATTTCTTTATGCTATTTGTACCCGTCACCGGTTTATGGATGAGTGCTATTGGCGTAGTTGGCTTGGCTCTGAACTTACGTGCCTATGACTTTGTTTCCCAGGAAATCCGTGCAGCGGAAGATCCTGAATTTGAGACTTTCTACACCAAAAATATTCTTTTAAACGAGGGTATTCGTGCGTGGATGGCAGCTCAGGATCAGCCTCATGAAAATCTTATATTCCCTGAGGAGGTTCTACCACGTGGAAACGCTCTTTAATGGAACTTTCGTTTTAGCTGGTCGTGACCAAGAAACCACCGGCTTTGCTTGGTGGGCTGGGAATGCCAGACTTATCAATTTGTCCGGTAAACTGCTTGGAGCTCATGTAGCTCATGCCGGATTAATCGTATTCTGGGCCGGAGCAATGAACCTATTTGAAGTGGCCCATTTCGTACCAGAAAAGCCCATGTATGAACAAGGGTTGATTTACTTCCACACTTAGCTACTCTAGGTTGGGGAGTAGGGCCAGGGGGGGAAGTTCTAGATACTTTTCCGTACTTTGTATCTGGCGTACTTCACCTAATTTCCTCCGCAGTCTTAGGCTTCGGTGGCATTTATCACGCGCTTCTGGGACCCGAGACTCTTGAGGAATCTTTTCCATTCTTTGGTTATGTCTGGAAAGATAGAAATAAAATGACTACAATTTTGGGTATTCACTTAATTTTGTTAGGTCTAGGTGCTTTTCTTCTAGTACTCAAGGCTCTTTATTTTGGCGGTGTATATGATACCTGGGCCCCTGGGGGGGGAGATGTAAGAAAAATTACCAATTTGACCCTTAGTCCCAGTGTTATATTTGGTTATTTACTAAAATCTCCTTTTGGTGGAGAAGGGTGGATTGTTAGTGTAGATGATTTAGAAGATATAATTGGTGGGCATGTATGGTTGGGTTTTATTTGTGTATTTGGCGGAATTTGGCATATTTTAACCAAACCCTTCGCATGGGCTCGCCGTGCATTTGTATGGTCTGGAGAAGCTTACTTGTCTTATAGTTTAGCTGCTTTATCTGTCTTTGGTTTTATCGCTTGTTGTTTTGTATGGTTCAATAATACAGCTTATCCGAGTGAGTTTTATGGACCCACCGGGCCAGAAGCTTCTCAAGCTCAAGCATTTACTTTTCTAGTTAGAGACCAGCGTCTTGGAGCTAATGTGGGATCCGCTCAAGGACCCACAGGTTTAGGTAAATATCTAATGCGTTCCCCAACTGGGGAGGTTATCTTTGGAGGGGAAACTATGCGTTTTTGGGACCTTCGTGCTCCATGGTTAGAACCTCTAAGGGGCCCCAACGGTTTGGACTTGAGTAGGTTGAAAAAAGACATACAACCTTGGCAAGAACGACGCTCAGCAGAATATATGACCCACGCTCCTTTAGGCTCTTTAAATTCCGTGGGTGGCGTAGCTACCGAGATCAATGCAGTTAATTATGTCTCTCCTAGAAGTTGGTTATCAACTTCTCATTTTGTTCTAGGATTCTTCTTTTTTGTGGGCCATTTATGGCATGCAGGAAGAGCCCGAGCTGCTGCAGCAGGTTTTGAAAAGGGAATCGATCGTGATTTGGAACCTGTTCTTTACATGAACCCTCTTAACTAAGATTTTCTTATTTATACCTGTTCTACTTTTTTTCTGTTCTGGCTCGGTTATTCCATCTAGCCGAGCCATTCATTCCTTTTTATGAAAGAAAGATAAGGGACAGAAAAAAAAAATAAATAAAAATGAAAGAAACAAACGTATTCAATAAGCAAAAGGAGAGAGAGGGATTCGAACCCTCGATAGTTCCTAGAACTATACCGGTTTTCAAGACCGGAGCTATCAACCACTCAGCCATCTCTCCACAGCCTAATCCTTATTTTACTCCTACAAATAGAACATAGCCATATAAAAAATAAAAAGATTTATTAGCCTCTAGAAAGATATCAGATACAAGTTCCTTTTCGATATATCTCTGTATACTGTATACACGGATACAGGATCCGCTATACCCGCTTGTGAAATAAAGAGTAAATAATCTCTTCTCACCCCCATATCCAAATAAAAAAGCGGTTTAAGTAATAAATTTGAATTAAAGAGAAGAATCAATGGATTCATGATTAAACCCCTCCTACTTCTTGTATTTTTTTACAATTTTGGTTTAAGTGAGGGATCAAATATGTAGTCAACTTTATTTGATGGTAGCTTGGAGGATTAGAAATATGACTATTGCTTTCCAATTAGCTGTTTTTGCATTAATTGCGACTTCCTCAGTCTTAGTAATTAGTGTACCCCTTGTATTTGCTTCTCCTGATGGTTGGTCAAATAATAAAAATGTTGTATTTTCCGGTACATCATTATGGATTGGACTAGTCTTTCTCGTAGCTATTCTGAATTCTCTCATTTCTTAAATGAAATTTGGTTAATATTTATTAACCCCATAAAAAAGAAATAATAAAGGCCATTTCTTCTAAAAAATTAGAATAGTGAGACGTATTAAAACGCAATTTGCGTTCCGAATTGCTAGCTCTTCTCTTTCAGTATTATGAAATTCCATTCCCATTAGAATATTCATTGACAGATAATAAAAAAAGGAAAACTCTAATATAATAGAAAATGAAATGAAACGGTCGACCCAGACATAGAAGGTCGACCCAGGCGGATATACGCTATAAAATATATACCGTAGCGAGCGTAGTTCAATGGTAAAATATCTCCTTGCCAAGGAGAAGATACGGGTTCGATTCCCGCCGCTCGCCCGCTTAATTTATCAAAGTACTATGATAAAAAGTTTAGTCTAGTTAACTGTTTAACTACTTATATTAAATTAAGTATTAATTAGGTGTTAGTCTAGTGCCGTATCCCTTACTATCTTACCCTTCCTTTGCATCCCACTCAAAAAAAGAGGGCGCTCCAGAGGCAGAAATAGAACTCGCCAACAGAGCTCCAAAAATTGGGTATTAACTGAGACAAACAACGGGCAAACTTTTTTTAAAGGGAAGGGAGAGGTAGACTGTCCCTTTCGTTTCATTTTTATTTTCTGCAGGGTAGGGAGAGGCCTTGCGCCTTCTTTTTTTGAAGGCAAGTGACTTCGCAAACTGCTCAATTTTGCCCTCTAGGGCCGGGAACTAATGAATAAAAAAGGGTTGGATACGCCCCTCTACCATACATATCTAGAGAAATAGAATAGTCCTTTTATACAGACTGCTAAGTGCGGAGACGGGAATCGAACCCGTGACCTCAAGGTTATGAGCCTCGTGAGCTACCAAACTGCTCTACTCCGCTCTGGAGTACCAGAAACTGGTGGACAAAAAAGGCTTGAATACAAGCCTCTAACATGTCTAGACAAATAGAATACTCCTTTTATACAGAATGGAGCGGGTAGCGGGAATCGAACCCGCATCGTTAGCTTGGAAGGCTAGGGGTTATAGTCGACGTTGGTTGATTATTTTTAACGTCTCTAATTCAAAACCGAACATGAAATTTTGATTTCATTCGGCTCCTTTATGGATATTCTCACCACTTAACATCTATGTCAGCTTTTCTATTTGAATGGAACCAAAGCTCTCCGCTTTCTAGATGATCCTTATAGAGTAGGAGATAGAAATTCTATCTAAATTCATCTAATCTACTTACTTCGTTCCCTAATTTCATTCAAGAGATCCTGAGGAAAAGAATTGGGTTTCCACCGAGCTGAAACAATATGCGGATGGTTCTAGTAAACCAAAACTATCGTTTTTTAGCTATTTGGCTTCCTTATTCCTTATTTTAAGAAGATTTAGTTACGATTGGAAATCAACTTTTTTGTATCTTCATCCATAGATCCTTTACTCATATTTTCAAAATTGGAATACTTAATCCAATGCAAAATTATGCTTCGCGACTCTGTACTCATAATCCTATTTTTATTTTGGATGCAATTTAAATTAGTCTTTGGATACAAATCGCCAGAATGTATATTCTTCCTCAATATGCTATTGAGAGGAAAAGGATTTAATCCTTTATAAGAACTAAAGTTTTCATCGGAATATAAAAATAAAAAACTTAAGGATGCCTTAAGTATATCATTTCAAATTCAGTTATTAATAGAACGAATCACACTTTTACCACTAAACTATACCCGCTACATTGTAGATTATGGTATAAATGGTACCCTTTGTCAAGGATAGCCATTTGACAAGAAGGCTAATTCCCCCTTATTGAATCAGATGGAGAAGGTTCATGACACTGAGCCGTTGGTACTTCTACTTCGATCGCTCGCCTTTACTTTAGGATTTAGATAGCCCCTCTGGTCTGTAAAAAAAATCTTTTCTTACCATGCTAATAGCGCCTGAACCAAATGTATTTATTTTGATTAGGATCCTATTCTACGGTTACGACTACAATAATAATTATTTACTTTGCAAGGACGTAAGTGTGTCAGACTGCTAAATTGTTTTATTATTCCTACAATATAAACTAGGGGATATAGGGGGTAACACTGTCCCTATAAATTCCTTTTTTCCTTTTCTTTTTTGTCCAGAATTGAACAAAAAAGAAATTATGGAAGATGTTTTCTTCCCCCATTAAGTCCGAGCCATAGAGTAAGAGTGAGATGAGTTTTCCAAATTCATCATAGACTTTCCCTATGGCTTGATAGAAGTAAGCAGCAAAGAGTCGTAACTTAAAGAAAAAAACGGACAGGGCCGACAGATTTACCTGATGTAAAGAAGATCCTAAAAGTCTCTGATTAGTCGACTCTCTCCATTTAACACTTTCCTCTCTCTCCTTTTTTCCACTGACTCAATTCTAGTTTATTAGATTCTTGTTTAAAAGAATGCAAAAAGTTCAATAGAACTAAGAACACATAAAAAATAGCATAGAGGATCAAGGCCATTACCAAAAGTTCCTCCCAAGGATCCTATATCCTATTGGGTATCTGTTCCCCGCCTTTTCCCGCTAGGATCGGAAATCTTATATTTTCCATATCCATATACCGTTGAATCCTTGGGGTTCCAGAATCCGCCTATTTTACTAGTCTTCGGAAACGGAAAACCCTGAACCAAGAAGAGTTGGATATGTTATGTAGGGTATGTTTTTTTTTATTAATTTTATTTTGAGCTCTCAAGATATCGATATATACATATACAATCTCTACATAATGTCTCTCTCTCTATCTCTATATATTATATATATAATATGTACATTATGCAGTAGACCCATAATGGGAAATCCAAGTGGCTAATTTTTGAATTAAATAAAAAGCCCTTTTAACTCAGTGGTAGAGTAATGCCATGGTAAGGCATAAGTCATCGGTTCAAATCCGATAAAGGGCTTTTTAAATTAGTGGTAGAGTAATCTCGTGCTAAGACGTAAGTCGTTGGTTCGAATCTGATAGAGTACTTTTCTACTAAATTGATTCACTTTTTTTCTTTGTTTTTGAAACTTTCTCTATATTTTTAGAGAATTTTATGACTTAGTGCGGGATGGATGCATTTTTGGTATGAACACTAAATGAAGCACGGAGAATTAATCTATAACGATCAACTAAAAAAAATCCTAGATGAAAACATAACAGAAAAGTTGGAAAAACTCTTTGCTTTGGATCTATTTATACTTTTCGAGTATATTGACAATTCCAAAAAACTGCTCATACTATGATTATAGTATAATCACGAGCGGTTGTATATGGCCCTATCGTCTAGTGATGCCCCTATCGTCTAGTGGTTCAGGACATCTCTCTTTCAAGGAGGCAGCGGGGATTCGACTTCCCCTGGGGGTAGGGAGTATTATGAAAGGAGGTTAATCATAGATTAGCAAAAACCCTAGAATAAATTCTTCCTGGGTCGATGCCCGAGTGGTTAATGGGGACGGACTGTAAATTCGTTGACAATGTCTACGCTGGTTCAAATCCAGCTCGGCCCAAACCAAAAATCTAGGGCTTCGTGAGTATGAACTAAATCCTTTTGTTTTTCTTCCATAAAATAAAATGTCTGATCTATAGAAATAAAAGATAAAGAAAAAAGGGAAATTTTTTTTTCTAATCCATATCTCTCTCATTCCTTTCTTACAAACAAAAGAGTTTTTCTTATTGAAGGCTGGATTATTATCCATTTTTAGTGATAAAAAATCACGACATACTAGTTATGTCACTCTCACTATACCCACGTATAATATAATATGTGGGTATGTAGTATATGATTCGTCTATTTCTTAGAGTACGAAAGACGAATCGAATCTTCTTATGGTTCTATTTAAGAATGGGTATGCCATACACCCCGCGGGGATTGTAGTTCAATTGGTCAGAGCACCGCCCTGTCAAGGCGGAAGCTGCGGGTTCGAGCCCCGTCAGTCCCGAACTAGGGTTCAATGAATGGAGAAATTGATATTTCCTTTTTCCATGAAAAAAAGGGGCAGGGAGCAAGATCAAATACCCACAGGGCACCCTTACTTCACTTTTTTATTTTGCATCTCTCATTAAAGAGGGAGGGAGGGCATATAGGAATTTTTTTTTCACTACTCCCAATCGATAAAGAAAGACACACATACGATATGTGGATTAGTAGAATTTAGGATATTATATTACTCTATCTTTCTTTATGATGATACCATCCTCATCTTAATTTCCTATTCCACTCTTATGGAATAGAGTACCGGTATTTTACCGGAATCCATACATAAATCGTATTCCCTTTTTATTTCAGACCTCTTTTCCCCATCTCACTTCTACTGCTTATTTGGATGTCTATGTGACCCATAGAAAGTGAAAGTTGGTCATATAATACATACATAATTGTATGTATAACTATAAGAAAAAGGAAGGGAAATTGTATAAGATTAAGAAAGTATAAGATTAAGAAAGCTCGTGGGTTAGAGATATAGAAAAGAAAAAGTAGAAAAGGATTAAAAAAGAGGGAATTCCTAATCCAATCAAAAAACCCATTTTGGTCTTAGTGTGGATAGAGGATCTTCCTATGTTATACTATATAACTCTCATCCGTGAAATATAACTCTCATCCATGAATTGATTTGATAGATCCGATATTCATAATATTGAATTGATTCAGTATTATCAGAATGCAAGCCCTACCCTTGAATTTACAAGATACCCCTTTTTCCTCTCCATGGGATTACATCCCGAGTTATTGTGAAAATAAAAAATAAAGAGGTTATGGAAGTCAATATTCTCGCATTTATTGCTACTGCACTGTTCATTCTAGTTCCTACTTCTTTTTTACTTATTATTTATGTAAAAACAGTCAGCCAAAATAATTAATTGGAATTCCAATTAATCATTGAAGAAATTAAAAAGGGATTAAATAAAAAAAATCCAAGTCTTAAATGAAAGGATCTGGTTGGAATCTTAAAGTGTGGTAGAAAGAACTACATATAGTTTTTTCTACGACACTTTAGATTCTTTCTATTATATTATCTTTGAATCTACATAGAATAGATTAGTAGATTGAAATAGTTAAGTAGTCTAATTCAATTTCTTTTTTCATTGCATCCACTTAATTTCAATCAGGTCAAAATAAAAAAATCTAAGACAATTCTTGACCAAAGAATCCATGGAAGGAAAGAAAAATAATATGAAGAATAGACTATAGTAAAAAGTAAAAGGAAATGGAAAATGTGTGATATGCCGTGAATAGTTCCGTGGAAGAAAGTCTAATTTTCTTATGTATAGAACTTTTTTTAACCATTCGTCATTTCTAGTAGAAATTCTGAATTGGTATAATGGCTCTTTCTTACATTACAACTTACAATACAAGAGTTTCTTACAGGAGTGAAACAAAACTAAAGAAAAAGATTAAAGAATAACGTTTGACAAAATGATTAATGCAAAATGATCCATTAAAGAAAAGAATTGATACAACAATTTGATTACTTAATCAATTAGTAGTATCCCTAGAGTCCACTCCTTCCCCATACTACTAGTGAAAGAGAAAATGTAAAGACTACCATTAAAGCAGCCCAAGCGAGACTTACTATATCCATCTAAATTATGTCTCCTATTTCTATGAAGGGATTATTCTACTATTGATCAATAATCATAGTGGAATCAAGGGTACAGAGTCAAAAAGGGATTCCGCCCTAAGGCCATGGATCAATCAGTTCAAGGAATTTACTCCTAACAAATTCTTATAGGAATTCTGGTAGAATTAGAGAGCATTAAAAATACGAGATACTATAGCCCTTTTTTCCTTAAAAAAGAAAGAGTACGGGAATGATGTCCTGAATAGAAGAAGCGGGAATAGGAAGATTTTTTATTCCTTTTGTTACTCTTTTTTTTTTTTTTAAGCAAAGGACGCCCGAATATACCATAAAATTATCGATAGATAAATATTTATTGGATACCTACCTTACCTAATGTTTATTTTTGACCTAAACCCTGCAGCCTTGCTTTGTATCATTCTATGAAAGAATGAAGAGATTTTATCCATAATACAACTCCTAAATTGATTTTTGATCGACCTATTTAATCTGATTCTCGTTAGAATTAAGTAGTCCTTACTTTAGTGTATGTAGGTAACATAAGATGTACGATAAAAAAATGTATAATAATTAGTAAGTCTTGATATTCTTTCGTGGAGTCCCTTCTTGAATCTTAGATTGAAAAAAAAAAAGAATGCCCCTTAGGGACCTTTCTTTGGATACCAAGATTTCTGACATCTTATCCTCGTATTTTAAAATTATCAAATCGAATCTCAATTAAGAACCAATTCAAATTCATATAATAAAAGAATAAGGAAACACTACCTCACCCCTATTGATAACCATTTTGGCCACTACCGTCAAAACAAACCCTAACCCTAGTTTGAGGATAGAACTATGGTATGGTTTCTCTAAACCCAGTATCGGCAGGCCCAGTTACTCTCTTGCCCGAACTTATGCGAAGTAAAAATTTATCGAATTCGATCAGCACTATAAAAAAAACCTAAGTATTTTATTGATCAGGCGGCACCCAGATTTGAACTGGGGATAAAGGATTTGCAGTCCCCTGCCTTACCGCTTGGCCATGCCGCCAAAAAATCCGATCAAAAATCTAGAAAACAGCAAGTATTCATCCACGTTTTCTTACGAAAAGCCCCTTTTATTTTGAATATAATTCTACTTACTTTTTTCCAATCTTTTTCAAAAAATCTATTCCTGCTTTTTTTGATCCAGTTTCTATTATTCTCCTCGATAGATTCTATCTTAAAACATACATTGTTAACACAATAAAACTTCCCATTTCTTTCTATTGAGATGAAAAAGAAGAAAAAGTGGATTTCTATTCACAGGCTGCAAAATTCAGAATAAATTGGAACCGTTAACTAGAATTCTCTTTTTTTTATTGCAGTAGTGAACTACTCTTAAATCGGTATTATCTCCCCCCCCTTCAATGGCATAATAAAATATTATGGCTTTATGCTTAATCCGTGTATAGGTAAACTTTAGGTCCGAACAGCATTATTATCCAAAGATCCCCTTTATGTACATATCTCTATGGGGAATCATGCTTTAATTTTTCAAAGTATTAAATTAAATATCTTGAATAAAAAAAGGAAATTTGCTCTGATATAGAGTATAACCTGACTATCTTGGCGTACCCAAGTGAAATTACGATAAAAGAAAAGCATGGATATGGGGAGAGGTGGATAACTAGATTGGCATGTACTTAAAAAAGGGACTTACTTTATTTTAGAATTCCACAATGAAATACTGAATTTTCTAGCAATTATACTACTCCGATCCGAAATAAAAAAGAACCCTCAAATTATTTTGAGAAATTAAAGTAAGCACGCTATTCTAAATCGAAGTAAAGTCAAACTTTCTAGTATATTATATTACGGCTTTATTACATTCATAGAAAGGAGATAAAATGAGAAATCTTTGCCATCCAATCTGATTAGAATATCATAACATAAAGTATAAGTGGCAGAATTTTTTTTGTAGGAATGTTTTATCAATTCATTTTCATTTCATTTGTACCCCTGGCAAACTCGAACTTTCGTCCAAATGGTCTCTATTCATATGTATGAAATACATATATGAAATACGTATGTGGAGTTCCCTAGAATTTCATGTGATTCAGTAAACAGAATATAGATTCCATGATTGCTAGATCGATCCATAGGGATTGATGAAGAGTGAGCTGATAATGGAATTTTTCTTTGATAAACAGGAAACTTAAGATTAAGATGCTCCGGAATGGAAACGAGGGAATGTCCACAATACCCGGATTTAGTCAGATCCAATTCGAGGGATTTTGTAGGTTCATTAATCAAGCCTTGGCAGAAGAACTTGACAAGTTTCCAACAATTAAAGATCCAGATCACGAAATTGCATTTCAATTATTTGCGAAAGGATATCAACTGCTAGAACCCTCGATAAAAGAAAGAGATGCTGTGTATGAATCACTCACCTATTCTTCCGAATTATATGTATCTGCGAGATTAATTTTTGGTTTCGATGTGCAAAAGCAAACCATTTCTATCGGAAACATTCCTATAATGAATTCCTTAGGAACCTTTATTATAAATGGAATATACCGAATTGTGATCAATCAAATATTGCTAAGTCCTGGTATTTACTACCGCTCGGAATTAGATCATAAGGGAATTTCTATCTACACTGGCACTATAATATCAGATTGGGGGGGGAGATCGGAATTAGCAATTGATAAAAAAGAAAGGATATGGGCTCGCGTGAGTAGAAAACAAAAGATATCTATTCTAGTTCTATCATCAGCTATGGGTTCGAATCTAAGAGAAATTCTGGATAATGTTTCCTACCCTGAAATTTTCTTGTCTTTCCCGAATGCTAAAGAGAAGAAGAGGATTGAGTCAAAAGAAAAAGCTATTTTGGAGTTTTATCAACAATTTGCTTGTGTAGGTGGGGACCTGGTATTTTCGGAGTCCTTATGCGAGGAATTACAAAAGAAATTTTTTCAACAAAAATGTGAATTAGGAAGGATTGGTCGACGAAATATGAATCGGAGACTTAATCTTGATATTCCTCAGAACAATACATTCTTGTTACCACGAGATGTATTGGCCGCTACGGATCATTTGATTGGAATGAAATTTGGAACGGGTATACTTGACGATGACGATATGAATCACTTGAAAAATAAACGTATTCGTTCGGTTGCGGATCTGTTACAAGATCAATTCGGATTGGCTCTTGGTCGTTTACAACATGCAGTTCAAAAAACTATTCGTAGAGTATTCATACGTCAATCGAAACCGACTCCCCAAACTTTGGTAACTCCAACTTCAACTTCAATTTTATTAATAACTACTTATGAGACCTTTTTTGGCACATACCCGTTATCTCAAGTTTTTGATCAAACGAATCCATTGACACAAACTGTTCATGGGCGAAAAGTGAGTTGTTTAGGTCCTGGAGGGTTGACGGGGAGAACCGCAAGTTTTCGGAGCCGAGATATTCATCCGAGTCACTATGGGCGTATTTGTCCAATTGACACGTCTGAAGGAATCAATGTTGGACTTACTGGATCCTTAACAATTCATGCGAGAATTGATCACTTGTGGGGATCCATAGAGAGTCCGTTTTATGAAATATCTGCTGAGAAAGCAAAAGAAAAAAAAGAGAGACAGGTGGTTTATCTATCACCAAATAGAGATGAATATTATATGATAGCAGCAGGAAATTCTTTGTCCTTGAATCAAGGTATTCAGGAAGAACAGGTTGTTCCGGCTAGATACCGTCAAGAATTCTTGACTATTGCATGGGAACAGATTCATGTTAGAAGTATTTTTCCTTTCCAATATTTTTCTATTGGGGGTTCTCTCATTCCTTTTATTGAGCACAATGATGCGAATCGGGCTTTAATGAGTTCTAATATGCAGCGCCAAGCAGTTCCGCTTTCTCGGTCCGAGAAATGCATTGTTGGAACTGGATTGGAACGCCAAACAGCTCTAGATTCGAGGGTTTCCATTATAGCCGAACGCGAGGGAAAGATCATTTCTACTGATAGTCATAAGATACTTTTATCAAGTAGTGGGAAGACTATAAGTATTCCTTTAGTTAACCACCGTCGCTCTAACAAAAATACTTGTATGCACCAAAAACCCCGGGTTCCACGGGGTAAATCCATTAAAAAAGGACAAATTTTAGCAGAAGGAGCTGCTACAATTGGGGGCGAACTTGCTTTAGGAAAAAACGTATTAGTAGCTTATATGCCATGGGAAGGTTACAATTTTGAAGACGCAGTACTAATTAGCGAACGTTTGGTATATGAAGATATTTATACCTCTTTTCACATCCGGAAATATGAAATTCAGACGGATACGACAAGCCAGGGCTCCGCTGAAAAAATCACTAAAGAAATACCACATCTAGAAGAACATTTACTCCGCAATTTGGACAGAAATGGAGTTGTTAGGTTGGGATCCTGGGTAGAAACTGGTGATATTTTAGTAGGTAAATTAACGCCTCAGATAGCGAGCGAATCATCTTATATCGCGGAAGCTGGATTATTACGGGCCATATTTGGCCTTGAGGTTTCCACTTCAAAAGAAACTTCTCTGAAATTACCTATAGGTGGAAGAGGGCGCGTTATCGATGTGAAATGGATCCAAAGGGACCCGCTCGACATAATGGTTCGTGTATATATTTTACAGAAACGTGAAATCAAAGTTGGGGATAAAGTAGCCGGAAGACATGGGAATAAAGGGATCATTTCCAAAATTTTGCCTAGGCAAGATA
>NW_028261002.1:32500-35055 GCF_056163025.1 Triticum urartu | reverse complement strand
AAATTAATAAACCCGGGTGGACGGATTTTCCATCTCCAGGGGAAAAGGCTATCATCTCCTACTAGATAAATCCCTAATTCACCTTTTGGGGCTTCTACTCTTACATAAAGCTCTTGTCTTGACAATTCAAAATTGGGCGAAGGTTTTTTACCAAGAAATTTATACTCAAAATCATTCCATTCAGAATTATTTTCTTTCTTAAAGCGTCGGACTTCTAAATTTTCATAAGGTCCTCCAGGAATTTTTTCTACAGCTTGTTGAATTATTTTGATGGATTCCCTCATTTCACCAATTCGTACTAAATAGCGAGCTAACGAATCCCCTTCTTTTTGCCATTGGACTTTCCAATCAAATTGGTTGTAAGACTCATAAGGATCTACTTTACGAAGATCCCATTGTATTCCAGAAGCTCGTAACATCGGTCCCGATAAGCCCCAATTTACTGCTTCTTCTCCGCTAATAAAACCTACTCCTTCAACTCGCTCTAAAAAAATTGGATTCTGTGTAATAAGTTGTTGATATTCAACAACTCCGCGTAAAAAATAATCACAGAAATCTAAACATTTATCGATCCATCCATAAGGTAGATCGGCGGCTACTCCTCCGATGCGAAAGTAATTGTGCATCATTCGCATACCTGTAGCAGCTTCAAATAGATCATATATTAATTCTCTCTCTCTAAAAATATAGAAAAAAGGAGTCTGTGCGCCGAGATCCGCCATAAAAGGTCCAAGCCATAGCAAGTGAGAAGCTATCCGGCTTAATTCTAACATAATTACCCTAATATAGCTGGCTCTTTGTGGTATTTGAATATTCTCCAAGAATTCTGGTGCATTTACTGTTATTGCTTCTGTAAACATAGTAGCTAAATAATCCCACCTTGTTACATAAGGTAAGTATTGTATAATAGTTCGGTTTTCCGCGATTTTTTCCATTCCTCTGTGTAAATACCCTAATATGGGTTCACAATCAATAACATCCTCACCATCGAGAGTAACGATCAGTCGAAGAACACCATGCATTGATGGGTGTTGAGGGCCCATATTGACTATCATGAGATCTTTTCTTGTAAGCGGTAGACTCATATCCTTTCTTCCTTAATTCATTATTCCATGAAAATGGATTATTCCATGAATTCCTCAAAGCGAGGCTCATCAAAATGAAAAATCTAAGACTACTATAAGACTACTAAAAAAATAATAAAACAAGAAAAAAATTTGAACGATTAAATTACTGCTCCCGAATATTCAACTGACCGATTAATTTCTTATAACGTACTCTATTTTTCTTTGCCAAATAAGCCAGCAAACGTCGACGTTTTCCCAAAAGTCTTCGTAGACCTCTTTCCGATGAAAAATCTTTTTTGTGTAATTCCAAATGTGAAGCAAGTCTCCGTATCTTATTGGTGAAACTGAATACTTGAAATTCAACAGAACCCCTGTTTTCTTCTTTTTCTTCTTTAACCATAAATCCAAAAATTTTTCTACCTCCTTTCTTTTTCATGTATTTTTCTGATCAGGAAAAATACAAAATTATGTCAGTTATTTTGAAGTTATTCTAATCTCGTACACACACAAATTTGCAATTATTCATCTACTACTGGAATTTGGATTTATTTTATCGATGCAAATTGGATTTGGATAGAAGGGTACATTCTTTCTAATATTTTAGATAGAAGAAATGTTTCTTCTATCTAAAATATTAGAAAGAATTTTGCTGATTTATTTATTGCTATATGCAATTTATGGAATTGATACACCATTTAATTGATATCATTTAGCAAAATGAAACACAGCATATGCATCCATCTTTTGGCTCGAGAATTTCACGGGATAGAGATATGGTATAAGAAATAGACTATTAAGTAACTCTAAATGAATTGTGGATACATCTGTATCCTTAACATACTGAAACGATTGTCATTATTCGTATCAAACCAATAGCGATTCATACAAGCTAAATCTTCTAATCAATGGTGGGCCAATAATGAATTTTTTTGCATATGTATTAAGACGCTTGGCCTGATTTCGAAATTGTCCAGAGTTTTATATGTTGTTTTCATTGCAAAATGATGGGTCTCCTTCCATAACTTTCCAATTACGAGTACGAGAATTGAAAGACATGAAAATTCTCAATTCTCTACGGCGTCTAGTAGATAGAAACAAGAAAATCAGAAGAATCTTTCTCTCTATTCACTATCATTCCGCGTCTTCGACTTCTATTAGTTTCTTTTCTTCTTTAATGCAATAGCTATAGTTTGATATAAGAATCCATTTCTCAAAGTAATGGAAACCATTCTCTTATAGGAAATGGTTCGAAAATCGCTATTCCACCTTTTAGGTATCGTGAAAAGTGATACCTGTGAAGATCGTGCATTTCAGTCAAATTCAGATCCGTTTTTCGAGTCCATGATATAATATAACCAAATTGGATAGATCTTCCACCTGTTTAGCTAAGAAAGAATAGATACAGAGGTGGATAATAGATCGATATGAAGATCATGAGCTGCCCCATAATGAAATCGCCAGTAGTCGCGAATATCTCCTTCTTCCCTA
>NW_028261002.1:0-17500 GCF_056163025.1 Triticum urartu | reverse complement strand
CTAAATATATATAGCCTGAACGATCCTAAAAATCCCTCGAAGGAGATAATAAAGAACCCAAAGCAGATGGTATCCTACTGCAAGGGTGGTCTTAAGAATCCAAAAGAGGTTGCTCAGAAGAGATAGATGTATCCCAACCTCTATTGCTCTCGCGTAAAGACTTTTTTTTTACGCGACAGGAAAAAGTGACTACGAATTCCCCTTTTTGTTTGCGAATCCCTGTTTGTATCCTTTGAGCGCACGCCCATTAAGTAGCGATCAAATCAAGGAAATCGATCAAACGATCCCCGTGCCAGCCCAAATCATGATCTTCACCAACTTGGATTTGGTTCTCTCGCGAAAATCGCGAGTTGCAGAGATGAGAACCATGAAAAGCAAGATCCCGAATAAGAAAACAGAAACCGAGGAAGAGGAAACCACAAGAGTGAAGACTAGTAGAGTCTCGTCTTTTGTCATTCTTTGCTCCTTTTTCACTCAATGATTCCTTCGAATTTGCCGACCAAAAATTCTATATGTCTATTCTATCTATGATATTTCTATATATATAGAATATGATATCTAATATGACATCCGATTTGTCAAAGGGATTGGATTGGTGACTTACCCATTCAGTGACTTTGGCACTGGACGTTCCAAAAACGGGTACTATCGGATCGGGTGAATTAGAGAATAGACAGAGGTCCGTTGGCATTTCAGCCTTTCTTCTCCTTTCAGGGCCTATCCGAAAGAGAATCCAGTACCTCTTGGTCCTGAATATCAGAATAGGACGAACGAACCGGCCTCCGCGGATATCTTTGCTTCGGAACAAAACCCTGCAATCAAATAGATTGTCCCAAGGGCGCCATATTCTAGGAGCCCAAGTTATGCTATTGAAAATTCGTTCCTCTAGCAGTTCCGGTTTGAGCATTCCGTTCCCTTTTTCAAACTCCACTTCTTTTCATATAGCAATCCCTGATCAAAGAGAGAACAATATCCATTTCAAAACATTTCTAACAGATTCCTTAGTTCGGACCGACGAAGTAATGTCACTCGACTATTATCAACCTGACTGCAATCTTTTTCTGTCGGTAAGGATTGCACCAGAGCACCTTCTACTTCTAATAGGCCATGAACTATAGATAGAGAAGAATCATTCTGAGCGAGTACATAAGAAGCGATCCACTTTTTTTCATCGGTTCCAGGGGAAGACCAAAGATCTTGCGCGGCAGGTCCGCCAGAAAAACTCAAAAGAGAAAGAAGTCTCGTTAATCTCTTCATGCTCGTTCCAAGTTCGAAGTACCTTTTGGCCAAAGAAAAACCCGCTTCCTGACACGATTGCCTCTTTATCTTTATATAGATAGATTCTATGGGGTTATTACTTAGTAAGTCTATTTTGTACAAGAGCCCCTCCTATCTGATAGAAAAGGGTCCCATGATCCCGAGCCGATCTTACCTTGGCTCGCAAACCCCAAGTTTGTCTATGAAGAGCTAATCTAATTGTATTTTTTTCTAGAATGGATTTCTTATGTGGAATACTAATGGATAGGGCTTCGTTGCTAAGTGCTACAAGATCTAGTGCACTGGAACTCGTGGTTATGGACCCGAATCCTTTAGTATGGAACATTGTCTTTTCCAAGTAAAAACCCCTAGTATATGAAAGAATGAAAAGGTGCTTTCGTTCTTGTGGAATAAGAAGCCCTCGTACCTTAATGAAAGGAAAATCGTAATTTTTCGTTAGGTATTTGACCAAATAGGATCGTCCAGTTCCTACAGAACCTATCACTAAAATACCCGATAGGGCTAAGCGGAACGAAAAGGGTTTTCCATGAGATGGTAAATGAAAACGATTAGTCCCACACGAGGTTTGGGAATAAGTGATTGTCTGATAATGAGCAAGGAATATACGTCTTTCTGCTAAAGAGGATCTATTAAACTCATAATTCATTAGATCCTTGTTATCAATGCCAACTAGGTATCATAAGTAAATGGATCCCGGTTGTTCAATCCTTTGATAACCAAGGTCATTCTTTGCTAAAGAGAAATGATCACTATGAGTCAGACTCAATAGAATTGGATCCATTCCAAATAGCGAGAATTAGGATTCTTGATCCCTCTCAATCTCTCTTTCAATTCGAGGATCCAGAGAGGTGTTTTCATAGTCATCTCCGAATATTTGCCATCTCGGAATATTTTCGATTTCATTTTTCTATGATATGTCTTTCTATATGAAAATTGGTTATTTACGATGTACGATGATCCCTGTTAAGCATCCATGGCTGAATGGTTAAAGCGCCCAACTCATAATTGGTAAATTTGCGGGTTCAATTCCTGCTGGATGCACACGAACGGGAACATTCCATAAGTCTATTGGAACTGGCTCTCTATCCATGGAATCTCATCCATCATCCATACATAACGAATTGGTATGGTATATTCATACCATAACATAAGAACAATAAGAACTCGAATTCTTATCGATACTGGAACTCAGAGCATAGGAGGGAAAGTCGATTTATGGATGGAATCAAATACGCAGTATTTACAGAAAAAAGTCTTCGTTTATTGGGAAAGAATCAATATACTTTTAATGTCGAATCGGGATTCACTAAGACAGAAATAAAGCATTGGGTCGAACTCTTCTTTGGTGTTAAGGTGGTAGCTGTGAATAGCCATCGACTACCTGGAAAAGGTAGAAGAATAGGACCTATTCTGGGCCATACAATGCATTACAGACGTATGATCATTACCCTTCAACCGGGTTATTCTATTCCACTTCTAGATAGAGAAAAAAACTAAAGGAGAATACTTAATAATACGGCGAAACATTTATACAAAACACCTATCCCGAGCACACGCAAGGGAACCGTAGACAGGCAAGTGAAATCCAATCCACGAAATAATTTGATCCATGGACGGCACCGTTGTGGTAAAGGTCGTAATTCCAGAGGAATCATTACCGCAAGGCATAGAGGGGGAGGTCATAAGCGCCTATACCGTAAAATAGATTTTCGACGGAATCAAAAAGACATATCTGGTAGAATCGTAACCATAGAATACGACCCTAATCGAAATGCATACATTTGTCTCATACACTATGGGGATGGTGAGAAGAGATATATTTTACATCCCAGAGGGGCTATAATTGGAGATACTATTGTTTCTGGTACAAAAGTTCCTATATCAATGGGAAATGCCCTACCTTTGAGTGCGGTTTGAACTATTGATTTACGTAATTGGAAGTAACCAATTAGGTTTACGACGAAACCTAGAAATCGATCACTGATCCAATTTGACTACCTCTACGGGATAGACCTCAACAGAAAACTGTTGAGTAACGGCAGCAAGTGATTGAGTTCAGTAGTTCCTCATAGAAAATTATTGGCTCTAGAGATATGGTAATATGGAGAAGACAAAATTGTTTGAAGCACGCACAGAACCGGAAGCGCCCCTTGTTTCAAAGAGAGGAGGACGGGTTATTCACATTTAATTTGATGGTCAGAGGCAAATTGAAAGCTAAGCAGTGGTAATTAAGACCCCCGGGGGAAAATAGGGATGTCTCCTACGTTACCCATAATATGTGGAAGTATCGACGTAATTTCATAGAGTCATTCGATCTGAATGCTACATGAAGAACATAAGCCAGATGACGGAACGCAGAGACCTAGGATGTAGAAGATCATAACATGAGCGATTCGGCAGATTTGGATTCCTTTCCTATATATCCACTCATGTGGTACTTCATCATATGATTCATATAAGATCCATCTGTCTAGAGATCGTCATATACATCTAGAAAGCCGTATGCTTTGGAAGAAGCTTGTACAGTTTGGGAAGGGGTTTTTTGAGAGAAAAGAAGAATCTACTTCAACCGATATGCCCTTAGGCACGGCCATGCATAACATAGAAATCACACGTGGAAGGGGTGGGCAATTAGCTAGAGCAGCAGGTGCTGTAGCGAAACTCATTGCAAAAGAGGGTAAATCGGCCACTTTAAGATTACCATCTGGGGAGGTCCGTTTAGTATCCCAAAACTGCTTAGCAACAGTCGGACAAGTGGGTAATGTTGGGGTGAACCAAAAAAGTTTGGGTAGAGCCGGATCTAAGTGTTGGCTAGGTAAACGCCCCGTAGTAAGAGGGGTAGTTATGAACCCTGTGGACCACCCCCATGGGGGCGGTGAAGGGAAAGCTCCCATTGGTAGAAAAAAACCCACAACCCCTTGGGGTTATCCTGCGCTTGGAAGAAGAACTAGGAAAAGGAAAAAATATAGCGATAGTTTTATTCTTCGTCGCCGTAAGTAAATACGTAACTAGGAATATGGAAAATTGCATTTTTGGAATTTGCAATAATGCGATGGGCGAACGACGGGAATTGAACCCGCGCATGGTGGATTCACAATCCACTGCCTTGATCCACTTGGCTACATCCGCCCCTTATCCAGCTAAAGGATTTTTTTCTTTTTTCCATTGATCATTATTCTATTTATTCTGACCTCCGTACTTCGATCGAGATATTGGACATAGAATGCCACTCTTTAAAAAGGAAAAAAGGAGTAATCAGCTGTGACACGAAAAAAAACGAATCCTTTTGTAGCTCATCATTTATTGGCAAAGATAGAAAAGGTCAATATGAAGGAGGAGAAAGAAACAATAGTAACGTGGTCCCGGGCATCTAGCATTCTACCCACAATGGTTGGCCATACAATCGCGATTCATAATGGAAAGGAACATATACCTATTTACATAACAAATCCTATGGTAGGTCGCAAATTGGGGGAATTCGTGCCTACTCGGCATTTCACGAGTTATGAAAATGCAAGAAAGGATACTAAATCTCGTCGTTAACTGAATTCTGAATAGAAAGATTAAGAAGAAAAAAAGATTCAAAATAAAGACAGAAATACCCAATATCTTGCTAGAACAAGATATTGGGTATTTCTGTCTTCAAAAATTCTTATATGTTAGCAGAAAAACCTTATCCATTAATAGATGGAACTTCAACAGCAGCTAAGTCTAGAGGGAAGTTGTGAGCATTACGTTCGTGCATTACTTCCATACCAAGGTTAGCACGGTTGATGATATCAGCCCAAGTATTAATAACGCGACCTTGACTATCAACTACAGATTGGTTGAAATTGAAACCATTTAGGTTGAAAGCCATAGTACTAATACCTAAAGCAGTGAACCAGATTCCTACTACAGGCCAAGCAGCCAAGAAGAAGTGTAAAGAACGAGAGTTGTTGAAACTAGCATATTGGAAGATTAATCGGCCAAAATAACCATGAGCAGCCACAATATTATAAGTTTCTTCCTCTTGACCAAATTTGTAACCCTCATTAGCGGATTCATTTTCAGTAGTTTCCCTGATCAAACTAGAGGTTACCAAGGAACCATGCATAGCACTGAATAGGGAACCGCCGAATACACCAGCTACACCTAACATGTGGAATGGATGCATAAGGATGTTGTGCTCTGCCTGGAATACAATCATAAAGTTGAAAGTACCAGAGATTCCTAAAGGCATACCATCAGAAAAGCTTCCTTGACCAATAGGGTAAATCAAGAAAACAGCAGTAGCAGCTGCAACAGGAGCTGAATATGCAACAGCAATCCAAGGACGCATACCCAGACGGAAACTAAGTTCCCACTCACGACCCATATAACAAGCTACACCAAGTAAGAAGTGTAGAACAATTAGCTCATAAGGACCACCATTGTATAACCACTCATCAACAGATGCAGCTTCCCAAATTGGGTAAAAGTGCAATCCGATCGCCGCAGAAGTAGGGATAATAGCACCAGAGATAATATTGTTTCCATAAAGTAAAGAACCAGAAACAGGCTCACGAATACCATCAATATCTACTGGAGGGGCAGCGATGAAGGCGATAATAAATACAGAAGTTGCGGTCAATAAGGTAGGGATCATCAAAACACCGAACCATCCGATGTAAAGACGATTTTCAGTGCTAGTTATCCAGTTGCAGAAGCGACCCCACAGGCTTGTACTTTCGCGTCTCTCTAAAATTGCAGTCATGGTAAGATCTTGGTTTATTCAAATTGCAAGGACTCCCAAGCACACGTATTAACTAGAATATAGATAATAGAAGGCTTGTTATTTAACAGTATAACATAGACTATATACCAATGTCAACCAAGTCAGCCCAAAGATTAGCTATCCATATAACTAAATTAACCAAACCAATAATTTTGTATTTGTAAATGAAGTGAGTCAAAGTGAAAAACTTTGATGGGTCTTTTCTATATGGGTTGCCCGGGACTCGAACCCGGAACTAGTCGGATGGAGTAGATAATTCTTCCTTGTTACAATAGAGAAAAATCCCTCCCCAAATCGTGCTTGCATTTTTCATTGCACACGACTTTCCCTATGTAGAAATAGCCAATTTCTATTCCAAAGAGGAAGTTCTACTAATTTTTTTAATTAGTAAGTTGATTCACCTACTCTTTATTATAATAAAAAGAACATTTCAGAATGAAAAATAGAAAAGTTTTTTCTTGATCATTTATCAACCCTTTCCTGTTTCTTAATTTCGTCTAATGATTAATTAAGAGGGTTGACCAGGTCATTGATACGTATAATATCCAAATACCAAATACGCTCAGTGTGTGATCCACAGAAAGAAAAAAGAGTTGTTTTGGTGAACATCAAAGAAAAAACTTGCTCTTCTTCCATAAAAAATTCTTCTAAAAATGCCGAACCCAATCGTTGCATAAAAGTTCGTACCGTGCTTTTATGTTTACGAGCTAAAGTTCTAGCACATGAAAGTCGAAGTATATACTTTAGTCGATACAAAGTCCGTTTTTTCGAAGATCCACTATGATAATGAAAAAGATTTCTACATATCCGACCAAATCGATCAAGAATATCCCAATCTGATAAATCTGTCCAAATGGGTTTACTAATAGGATGCCCCGATCCAGTACAAAATTGAGCTTTTGATAAGTATCCTATGAGGAGAGTAGCGGGGACTATGGTATCGAATTTTTTCATTCGAGTATCTATTAGAAATGAATTCTCCAGCATTTGATTCCTTACTAACAAAGAACTTTTTTGTACACTTGAAAGGTACCCCATAAAATCGAAGCAAGAGTTTGCTAATTGGTTTATATGGATTCTTCGCGGCTGAGTCCAAAAACAGAAATAATATTGCCAGAAATTGATAAGGTAGCATTTCCATTTCTTCTTCAAAAAAAAAGTGCCTTTTGATGCAAGAATTGCCTTTCCTTGATATCGAACATAATGCATAAGAGGATCCATAAAGAACCATAGGGTTTTCCGAGAAAAACCAGGGTACATTATCCCAAAATGTTCCATCTTCCTAGAAAAGTGGATTCGTTCCAGAAAAGTTCCAGAAGATGCTAATGGTAAGCAAGAAGATTGTTTACGAAGAAACAACAAAAAAAATTCATATTCTGATACATAAGAGTTATATAGGAATTGAAATAGTCTTTTATTTTCTTTTTGAAAAAAAAAAATGGATTTCATTGAAGTAATAAAACTATTCCAATTCGAATAATAGTTGAGAAAGAATCGCAATAAATGCAAAGATGGAACATCTTGGATACGGTATTGAAGGAGTTGAACCAGGATTTCCAAATGGATAGGATAGGGTATTTCTATATGTGATAGATAATCCAAATGCAAAAATTTGTCTTCTAAAAAGGGAAATATTGAATGAATAGAGCGTAAATTCTGAAACTTTGGTATTTCTTTTTCTTTCAGACAAAAAAATTCCCGTAGCGAGAATGGGATTTCCACAACGATCGCAAACCCTTCAGATAGAATCTGAGAATAAAACTCAGAATAAAAATAATTTTTGTAATCCAATAATCGATCTTGGTTAGGATGATTAACCGAGTTATCCAAAAAATTCTGCTGATACATTCGAATAATTAAACGTTTCACAAGTAGTGAACTAAATTTCTTGTTATTACAACTAACAACTATTTCCACAGGTTCAGAACCATTTAATCCATAATGGTGGGCAAATGCATAAATATATTCCTGAAAGAGAAGTGGGTAGACAAAGTATTGTTGACGAGATTTATGTTTTTCTGAATACCCTTCGAATTTTTCCATTTGTATTTCTACTTGAATCAGAGAGAAGAAGCATTTCTCGGTTTATCGAATGATGATACATAGTGCAATATGGTCAGAACAGGGTGTTGCATTTTTAATACAAACCCTGGAAAGAAAGGGAGTCTAATCCACAGATCTTTTTCTGCTCCTTTTCTACCCAATTAGTTTATGTTTGTTCTAATTAAAAAAAAAGAACAGAACAAGTTTTTTATTTTTGCAGGCCAATCGCTCTTTTGACTTTGGAATACAGCCTCTTTATCAATATACTGCTTCTTTTACACATTCAATCCATAACATCCCTTATTCAATCCATAATCAAGAATAATTAGGATTTCTAAAAAAAAAAAGAAAAAATAAAGGGTCCACTCATAGGAAAACCCAACCTTTCCCCGCATCCGGCACTAATCTATTTTTAACGTCTAATTAGAGCGGGGAATCATTCCAATTAGGAAGTTCAGCTCGTTGCTTTTTATTTTACCAGAATTGGAGCCAGGCTCTATCCATTTATTCATTAGACCCAGAAAATCGTAATTTTGGATTCCATTCAAAAAAGATTGATTTTATTACGACATGCTATTTTTTCCATTCATTACCTTTGAGGATCAGTCGTGGTCTTCTAGACTCTACCAAGAGTCTGGACGAATTTGTTGTTTCATCCAAATGTGTAAAAGATCATAGTCGCACTTAAAAGCCGAGTACTCTACCATTGAGTTAGCAACCCAGATAAAAAAAGGATCTTAGATACGATCGAAATCCAAAAATCAATGGAATTACACCGCGCGCTTCTGTCAAAACATTGAACTAGCAAGACATCAAAAGATTTTTTTTATCGACCATGAAAAACACTCAAATGCCAAAACGAACAGGTCCGGTGAAATTCCACTAAAGTAAAGTTAAAAAAAGAGCGACCCTAATCACGATGGCCAAATTCTCCTTATTTTTAGCGATTTTTATTAACAAAAAATATATATTATAAAAAATATATATTATATTGTATGAGAATACATGCAAGAGGAACACCCTTATCATTTGAGCGAAGTGTAGGCGGAAAATTGAATATGGAGTGAGGATAAAGAGACCCATCTATCTACAAATTCTATTTGTTCAATAGACCTTTGTCAATGGAAATACAATGGTAAGAAAACAAATTAGATAGAAAAAGTAAATAAAATAGGGGCTTATGTTGGATTGGCACGATATAATATAAATCCAAATAGGATTAAAAAAGAGGTAAATTGTGTCTAAATAATTAGACAACTAGGAATACTAATAATCTTCTCCTATCCTATTTTTTGATTCATTTAGTTCTTCAATTAACTCAAAGTTCTTTCTTTTTCTTTAAAGAATTCTGCCTTCCTTAAAATATCATAAACAGTTCTTGTTGGTTGAGCACCCTTTTCAAGGAAATAGAGAATAGCTGGAACATTTAAACAAGTTTGATTCTTTATCGGATCATAAAAACCTACTTTTTGAAGATCTCTTCCTTCTCTTCGAGATCGAACATCAATTGCAACGATTCGATAGACAGCTTATTGGGATAGATGTAGATAAACAACGCCCCCCCCTAGAAACGTATATGAGGTTTTCTCCTCATACGGCTCGAGAAAATGATTCGAATTTCTGTCGATAATAATAGAAATTAGACTATGACGTGCATTAATTTCCTTACAGAAAAAACAAATTTCATTTATACTCATGACTCAAGTGGGCTAATTTTGCCTGACAAACTTCGAAGGCAAAATCCTTCCAAAATTTTTGAGTCGTCTTTAAACTCTTTTCTTTGTCTCATTTCGAACGAATTGACTTTTATTCCTTATTCTAATCCAACTCTGTTGTTGAGACAATTGAAAATTGTGTTTACTTGTTCTGGAATCCTTTATCTTTGATTTGTGAAATCCTTGGGTTTAGACATTACTTCGGGAATTCCTATTTTTTTCTTTCAAAAGAGTAGCAACATACCCTTTTTTCTTATTTCCTTCGATAAAGCATTTATCTCTTCTATAGAAATCTAATAAGAGGGATTGATTCTGATATACTTTTATTGGACTTTCTTCTTATTTTAACCTTTCGATTTATTTCTATATTAAGGATAGACTGACAAAGTTGGCCTAATTTATTAGTTTTCACTAACCCTAGATTCTTTCCCTTGATAAAAAAAATTCTGTCCTCTCGAGCTCCATCGTGTACTATGTTACTTAAACCCAGCGCAAATTTGGTTCGGAACGAATAGAACAGGCTATGTCGAGCCAAGAGCATTTTCATTACTATGGAAAATGATGGATAGCAAAATCCACAATCGATCATGTCCTTCAAGTCGCACGTTGCTTTCTACCACATCGTTTTAAACGAAGTTTTACCATAACAAACATTCCTCTTTTCATTGCAAAGTGGTATAGAGAATTGATCCAATATGGATGGAATCATGAATAGTCATTGGTTTAGTTTTTTTATACTAATTAAAACTTGCTATCTATGGAGCAATATGGATAAAAGAAAGTAAGTATTTATCCGGGAAGCCTCCGCCAAGATCCAATTTATTTAAACCCATATTAAAATTCTATCATATGAATGAAACATAGTTTGAAAAAGACGACTAAACAAGTTTGCTTAAAACTTATTTATTCTTAAATTTCCACCCTCAACGGATGGCTCGAGATGATCAATCTTGAAGTGAGAAAAGAAGGATTGACTCTTCCTCAATAAATAAACTATCAACCTCCAAAAAAGTTTAATTAATTTAATTACTAGAATTAGAATTCTAGTAGTAATATATTTTTTCAGTACCAAAAACAATTAACTATAATAACTAAATAAACTATTCCAATGAAAAGATTGAAAGTTTTTGGTAGTTATAGAATTCTCGTACTTCTTCAACTCGAATACCAAAAGGAAGAAAAAAATATGACTAAGTGATTTTATAGTAGAGGCATATCCTGAATGTGCTTGATAGATCCCATTTTTTCATGAAAATAAAGATAGTCAATTTGACTGGACTTAAGACTTTATTATGTTTTCTGAGAAAGAATAAGATATCATTATTCTCTTTAATAAACTTTTGTCTCGTACGGAATACTATATGATTTCACCGTTTGTTTCATCAGAAACAATCTGGGACGGAAGGATTCGAACCTCCGAGTAACGGGACCAAAACCCGCTGCCTTACCACTTGGCCACGCCCCATTTCGGGTTTTATGCGACACTAATAAACACTAGTATGTTTATTTGTTATTCGTCAATACCATTTCAATTACATAAAAAAGGAGGGATATTCTCTTGCTAGTATTCTACACATGCGGATAATATAGAATCAAAAAAATGCATTGATCATTACATGGAATTCTATTAAGATATTATATGAAAGTCGAATTTATTCCACTCTCATTTGAGAGTGCGAATACAAGGAGGTATTTTGTGTTTGGGAAAGTCCGAAGAAAAAAGATTTTGAATCTGCCTTTTCCTTCTTTCCCTTAAAAAAATAACTCAAGAAAAATCCAATTATTTACTCTACAAGAATGAAATGCTTGTTATGCCTAATATACTTAGTTTAACCTGTATCTGTTTTAATTCTGTTCTTTATCCTACTAGTTTTTTCTTTGCCAAATTACCCGAAGCTTATGCTATTTTCAATCCAATCGTGGATATTATGCCTGTTATACCTCTATTCTTTTTTCTATTAGCCTTTGTTTGGCAAGCTGCTGTAAGTTTTCGATGAAATCTTTAGTACTCTGTATGCCAAATTGAATGATGTGTTCATTCCAAAAAAATTTTAAAATGGGTAAAAGCCGAGAAGTTTTATATTTTTATATTATGAACCTTCGATTCTAAAATTTAAATTCTTCTACATTGAATGGGTAGCTACAGCAATAAATTTGGATCAGCCTTTCTACTCCCCTGCACCTAGGTTGAGCAGGTACCTAAAGGTACCTACACAATACCTAACCACCTAACCCTATTTTTGCTATTGATAAGAGTGCTTATTATAAAAGAATTCTTGCAATTTTTTTCAAGAATTCTTTTTTGCATTTTTAGGTATAAAAAAAAACCATCCTAGTGGATCCGTGTGGTAAGGAAAAACTGGTAATCTATTCCTTAAAAAAAAATCTTGGAGATTATGTAATGCTTACTCTCAAACTTTTTGTTTATACAGTAGTGATATTCTTTGTTTCACTCTTTATCTTTGGATTCTTATCTAATGACCCAGGACGGAATCCTGGACGCGAGGAGTAAAAATTCAGTTTTTTTTTTTCTTATTGGATTTGTTTCGTACATTTATCTATGAGAAAATCCGGGGGTCAGAATTCTTTCCAATTCGAAAGTCCCAAATGATCCAAGGGAGCGGAAAGAGAGGGATTCGAACCCTCGGTACAAAAAAATTGTACAACGGATTAGCAATCCGCCGCTTTAGTCCACTCAGCCATCTCTCCACGTTCCAAAGCGAAAGGTTTCCGTGATATGATATAGGCAAGAAATAAGAAATAACGGTTGCAAAAAACCCCTTTTTTTTCTTTCAAAAGTCTATAAAAATTATATTGCCAATTCCATTTTAATTATATTCTTTTTTCTTAATGTTAATAAAAAAAGAAGAAAATTCTTGTTTTTTCTTTCTAAAAATCGATATTGGCCGAGAGACAATCAAATAGATTTTCTCTTTAGCGGGCATTTCCATATAGGACTTGTTATAATTATAATAAAACAAGCAGGTTATATAAAAAAAAACGCTTTTTTTGTCGATTATTTATCAAGAAAGCAAAAAGGGTTCTTATCAAATCCACCATAAAATTGGAAAGAAGCATAAAGTAAGTAGACCTGACTCCTTTAATGATGCCTCTATCCGCTATTCTGATATATAAATTCGATGTAGATGAAATTGTATAAGCGAATTTTTTTTATTTCCTTAGACTTAGACCGCGCAAGACAAGAATTTTTCGCTATTTACGATTTCATATTCTTGTTACTAGATGTTCTATAGGAATAAGAAGAAATCGCAACTCCTTTGCGCTACACATAAAATTGGATTTCGAAGGTCCATTTTTTTTTTTCAGAATCCTCTATTATTTTAGTTCTTCCACCCATGCAATAGAGAGGGAATGGGAAAAGAAGGGTTACTTTTATTTGCATTTTTCCCTTAAAAGATAGACTTTGAAATAGGAGTCTTGGAATAATGCTGAATTCAAAGGTTTATTTCTTTCTATAGTATAAGAAAAACAATTTATTTCTATTTCTATAGTATAAGAAAAACAAATAAATAGTATAAGAAAAACAAATCGAATCAAATTCATGGATTTACCACGACCTCGGTTGTGACTGTGACTCCATAGATAAAAATGGGAAATTTCTCTCTTCGAGACCATTGAAAAAGGGCATTGAACGAGAAAGAAATCGTCCACAGATAATAAAACTATCATATGCCTTGGAAAGTGATATGAGGTGCTCGGAAATGGTTGAAGTAATTGAATAGGAGGATCACTATGACTATAGCCCTTGGTAGAATTCCTAAAGAAGAAAATGATCTATTTGATACTATGGATGACTGGTTACGAAGGGACCGTTTCGTTTTTGTAGGATGGTCTGGCCTATTGCTCTTTCCTTGTGCTTATTTCGCTTTAGGGGGTTGGTTTACAGGGACAACTTTTGTAACTTCTTGGTATACCCATGGATTGGCTAGTTCCTATTTGGAAGGTTGTAATTTCTTAACCGCAGCAGTTTCTACCCCTGCCAATAGTTTAGCACACTCTTTGTTGCTACTATGGGGGCCCGAAGCACAAGGAGATTTTACTCGTTGGTGTCAATTAGGCGGTCTATGGACTTTTGTAGCTCTCCACGGGGCTTTTGCACTAATAGGTTTCATGTTACGCCAATTTGAACTTGCTCGGTCTGTTCAATTGCGGCCTTATAATGCAATCTCATTCTCTGGTCCAATTGCTGTTTTTGTTTCTGTATTCCTTATTTATCCACTGGGGCAATCTGGTTGGTTCTTTGCGCCGAGTTTTGGCGTAGCAGCGATATTTCGATTCATCCTTTTCTTCCAAGGATTTCATAATTGGACGTTGAACCCATTTCATATGATGGGAGTTGCCGGAGTATTAGGTGCGGCTCTGCTATGCGCTATTCATGGAGCGACCGTAGAAAACACTCTATTTGAGGACGGTGATGGTGCAAATACCTTCCGTGCTTTTAACCCAACTCAAGCTGAAGAAACTTATTCAATGGTCACTGCTAACCGCTTTTGGTCCCAAATCTTTGGTGTTGCTTTTTCCAATAAACGTTGGTTACATTTCTTTATGCTATTTGTACCCGTCACCGGTTTATGGATGAGTGCTATTGGCGTAGTTGGCTTGGCTCTGAACTTACGTGCCTATGACTTTGTTTCCCAGGAAATCCGTGCAGCGGAAGATCCTGAATTTGAGACTTTCTACACCAAAAATATTCTTTTAAACGAGGGTATTCGTGCGTGGATGGCAGCTCAGGATCAGCCTCATGAAAATCTTATATTCCCTGAGGAGGTTCTACCACGTGGAAACGCTCTTTAATGGAACTTTCGTTTTAGCTGGTCGTGACCAAGAAACCACCGGCTTTGCTTGGTGGGCTGGGAATGCCAGACTTATCAATTTGTCCGGTAAACTGCTTGGAGCTCATGTAGCTCATGCCGGATTAATCGTATTCTGGGCCGGAGCAATGAACCTATTTGAAGTGGCCCATTTCGTACCAGAAAAGCCCATGTATGAACAAGGGTTGATTTTACTTCCACACTTAGCTACTCTAGGTTGGGGAGTAGGGCCAGGGGGGGAAGTTCTAGATACTTTTCCGTACTTTGTATCTGGCGTACTTCACCTAATTTCCTCCGCAGTCTTAGGCTTCGGTGGCATTTATCACGCGCTTCTGGGACCCGAGACTCTTGAGGAATCTTTTCCATTCTTTGGTTATGTCTGGAAAGATAGAAATAAAATGACTACAATTTTGGGTATTCACTTAATTTTGTTAGGTCTAGGTGCTTTTCTTCTAGTACTCAAGGCTCTTTATTTTGGCGGTGTATATGATACCTGGGCCCCTGGGGGGGGAGATGTAAGAAAAATTACCAATTTGACCCTTAGTCCCAGTGTTATATTTGGTTATTTACTAAAATCTCCTTTTGGTGGAGAAGGGTGGATTGTTAGTGTAGATGATTTAGAAGATATAATTGGTGGGCATGTATGGTTGGGTTTTATTTGTGTATTTGGCGGAATTTGGCATATTTTAACCAAACCCTTCGCATGGGCTCGCCGTGCATTTGTATGGTCTGGAGAAGCTTACTTGTCTTATAGTTTAGCTGCTTTATCTGTCTTTGGTTTTATCGCTTGTTGTTTTGTATGGTTCAATAATACAGCTTATCCGAGTGAGTTTTATGGACCCACCGGGCCAGAAGCTTCTCAAGCTCAAGCATTTACTTTTCTAGTTAGAGACCAGCGTCTTGGAGCTAATGTGGGATCCGCTCAAGGACCCACAGGTTTAGGTAAATATCTAATGCGTTCCCCAACTGGGGAGGTTATCTTTGGAGGGGAAACTATGCGTTTTTGGGACCTTCGTGCTCCATGGTTAGAACCTCTAAGGGGCCCCAACGGTTTGGACTTGAGTAGGTTGAAAAAAGACATACAACCTTGGCAAGAACGACGCTCAGCAGAATATATGACCCACGCTCCTTTAGGCTCTTTAAATTCCGTGGGTGGCGTAGCTACCGAGATCAATGCAGTTAATTATGTCTCTCCTAGAAGTTGGTTATCAACTTCTCATTTTGTTCTAGGATTCTTCTTTTTTGTGGGCCATTTATGGCATGCAGGAAGAGCCCGAGCTGCTGCAGCAGGTTTTGAAAAGGGAATCGATCGTGATTTGGAACCTGTTCTTTACATGAACCCTCTTAACTAAGATTTTCTTATTTATACCTGTTCTACTTTTTTTCTGTTCTGGCTCGGTTATTCCATCTAGCCGAGCCATTCATTCCTTTTTATGAAAGAAAGATAAGGGACAGAAAAAAAAAATAAATAAAAATGAAAGAAACAAACGTATTCAATAAGCAAAAGGAGAGAGAGGGATTCGAACCCTCGATAGTTCCTAGAACTATACCGGTTTTCAAGACCGGAGCTATCAACCACTCAGCCATCTCTCCACAGCCTAATCCTTATTTTACTCCTACAAATAGAACATAGCCATATAAAAAATAAAAAGATTTATTAGCCTCTAGAAAGATATCAGATACAAGTTCCTTTTCGATATATCTCTGTATACTGTATACACGGATACAGGATCCGCTATACCCGCTTGTGAAATAAAGAGTAAATAATCTCTTCTCACCCCCATATCCAAATAAAAAAGCGGTTTAAGTAATAAATTTGAATTAAAGAGAAGAATCAATGGATTCATGATTAAACCCCTCCTACTTCTTGTATTTTTTTACAATTTTGGTTTAAGTGAGGGATCAAATATGTAGTCAACTTTATTTGATGGTAGCTTGGAGGATTAGAAATATGACTATTGCTTTCCAATTAGCTGTTTTTGCATTAATTGCGACTTCCTCAGTCTTAGTAATTAGTGTACCCCTTGTATTTGCTTCTCCTGATGGTTGGTCAAATAATAAAAATGTTGTATTTTCCGGTACATCATTATGGATTGGACTAGTCTTTCTCGTAGCTATTCTGAATTCTCTCATTTCTTAAATGAAATTTGGTTAATATTTATTAACCCCATAAAAAAGAAATAATAAAGGCCATTTCTTCTAAAAAATTAGAATAGTGAGACGTATTAAAACGCAATTTGCGTTCCGAATTGCTAGCTCTTCTCTTTCAGTATTATGAAATTCCATTCCCATTAGAATATTCATTGACAGATAATAAAAAAAGGAAAACTCTAATATAATAGAAAATGAAATGAAACGGTCGACCCAGACATAGAAGGTCGACCCAGGCGGATATACGCTATAAAATATATACCGTAGCGAGCGTAGTTCAATGGTAAAATATCTCCTTGCCAAGGAGAAGATACGGGTTCGATTCCCGCCGCTCGCCCGCTTAATTTATCAAAGTACTATGATAAAAAGTTTAGTCTAGTTAACTGTTTAACTACTTATATTAAATTAAGTATTAATTAGGTGTTAGTCTAGTGCCGTATCCCTTACTATCTTACCCTTCCTTTGCATCCCACTCAAAAAAAGAGGGCGCTCCAGAGGCAGAAATAGAACTCGCCAACAGAGCTCCAAAAATTGGGTATTAACTGAGACAAACAACGGGCAAACTTTTTTTAAAGGGAAGGGAGAGGTAGACTGTCCCTTTCGTTTCATTTTTATTTTCTGCAGGGTAGGGAGAGGCCTTGCGCCTTCTTTTTTTGAAGGCAAGTGACTTCGCAAACTGCTCAATTTTGCCCTCTAGGGCCGGGAACTAATGAATAAAAAAGGGT
>NW_028261001.1:32500-47500 GCF_056163025.1 Triticum urartu | reverse complement strand
GCCGTAGAGAATTGAGAATTTTCATGTCTTTCAATTCTCGTACTCGTAATTGGAAAGTTATGGAAGGAGACCCATCATTTTGCAATGAAAACAACATATAAAACTCTGGACAATTTCGAAATCAGGCCAAGCGTCTTAATACATATGCAAAAAAATTCATTATTGGCCCACCATTGATTAGAAGATTTAGCTTGTATGAATCGCTATTGGTTTGATACGAATAATGACAATCGTTTCAGTATGTTAAGGATACAGATGTATCCACAATTCATTTAGAGTTACTTAATAGTCTATTTCTTATACCATATCTCTATCCCGTGAAATTCTCGAGCCAAAAGATGGATGCATATGCTGTGTTTCATTTTGCTAAATGATATCAATTAAATGGTGTATCAATTCCATAAATTGCATATAGCAATAAATAAATCAGCAAAATTCTTTCTAATATTTTAGATAGAAGAAACATTTCTTCTATCTAAAATATTAGAAAGAATGTACCCTTCTATCCAAATCCAATTTGCATCGATAAAATAAATCCAAATTCCAGTAGTAGATGAATAATTGCAAATTTGTGTGTGTACGAGATTAGAATAACTTCAAAATAACTGACATAATTTTGTATTTTTCCTGATCAGAAAAATACATGAAAAAGAAAGGAGGTAGAAAAATTTTTGGATTTATGGTTAAAGAAGAAAAAGAAGAAAACAGGGGTTCTGTTGAATTTCAAGTATTCAGTTTCACCAATAAGATACGGAGACTTGCTTCACATTTGGAATTACACAAAAAAGATTTTTCATCGGAAAGAGGTCTACGAAGACTTTTGGGAAAACGTCGACGTTTGCTGGCTTATTTGGCAAAGAAAAATAGAGTACGTTATAAGAAATTAATCGGTCAGTTGAATATTCGGGAGCAGTAATTTAATCGTTCAAATTTTTTTCTTGTTTTATTATTTTTTTAGTAGTCTTATAGTAGTCTTAGATTTTTCATTTTGATGAGCCTCGCTTTGAGGAATTCATGGAATAATCCATTTTCATGGAATAATGAATTAAGGAAGAAAGGATATGAGTCTACCGCTTACAAGAAAAGATCTCATGATAGTCAATATGGGCCCTCAACACCCATCAATGCATGGTGTTCTTCGACTGATCGTTACTCTCGATGGTGAGGATGTTATTGATTGTGAACCCATATTAGGGTATTTACACAGAGGAATGGAAAAAATCGCGGAAAACCGAACTATTATACAATACTTACCTTATGTAACAAGGTGGGATTATTTAGCTACTATGTTTACAGAAGCAATAACAGTAAATGCACCAGAATTCTTGGAGAATATTCAAATACCACAAAGAGCCAGCTATATTAGGGTAATTATGTTAGAATTAAGCCGGATAGCTTCTCACTTGCTATGGCTTGGACCTTTTATGGCGGATCTCGGCGCACAGACTCCTTTTTTCTATATTTTTAGAGAGAGAGAATTAATATATGATCTATTTGAAGCTGCTACAGGTATGCGAATGATGCACAATTACTTTCGCATCGGAGGAGTAGCCGCCGATCTACCTTATGGATGGATCGATAAATGTTTAGATTTCTGTGATTATTTTTTACGCGGAGTTGTTGAATATCAACAACTTATTACACAGAATCCAATTTTTTTAGAGCGAGTTGAAGGAGTAGGTTTTATTAGCGGAGAAGAAGCAGTAAATTGGGGCTTATCGGGACCGATGTTACGAGCTTCTGGAATACAATGGGATCTTCGTAAAGTAGATCCTTATGAGTCTTACAACCAATTTGATTGGAAAGTCCAATGGCAAAAAGAAGGGGATTCGTTAGCTCGCTATTTAGTACGAATTGGTGAAATGAGGGAATCCATCAAAATAATTCAACAAGCTGTAGAAAAAATTCCTGGAGGACCTTATGAAAATTTAGAAGTCCGACGCTTTAAGAAAGAAAATAATTCTGAATGGAATGATTTTGAGTATAAATTTCTTGGTAAAAAACCTTCGCCCAATTTTGAATTGTCAAGACAAGAGCTTTATGTAAGAGTAGAAGCCCCAAAAGGTGAATTAGGGATTTATCTAGTAGGAGATGATAGCCTTTTCCCCTGGAGATGGAAAATCCGTCCACCCGGGTTTATTAATTTGCAAATTCTTCCTCAGCTAGTTAAAAAAATGAAATTGGCTGATATCATGACGATATTAGGTAGTATAGATATCATTATGGGGGAAGTTGATCGTTGAAATGATAATAGATAGGGTAGAGGTAGAAACTATCAATTCTTTTTCGAAATTGGAATTATTAAAAGAAGTCTATGGACTGATATCGATTCTACCCATTTTGACCCTCCTTTTGGGAATAACAATAGAGGTACTCGTAATTGTGTGGTTAGAAAGAGAAATATCTGCGTCGATACAACAACGTATTGGTCCTGAATATGCTGGCCCCCTGGGCCTGCTTCAAGCTATAGCAGATGGGACTAAGCTACTTTTTAAAGAAGATATTCTGCCATCCCGAGGAGATATTTCTTTATTTAGCATTGGACCCTCTATAGCAGTCATATCAGTTTTATTAAGTTTTTTAGTTATCCCTTTGGGATATCATTTTGTTTTAGCCGATCTTAGTATTGGTGTTTTTTTATGGATTGCCATTTCAAGTATAGCTCCTATTGGTCTTCTTATGGCAGGATATAGCTCAAATAATAAATATTCTTTTTCAGGCGGTCTACGAGCTGCTGCTCAATCCATTAGTTATGAAATACCATTAACTTTTTGTGTGCTAGCAATATCTCTACGTGTGATTCGTTAAAATAGATCTTTTTCCTATAAAATCCATTAACTATTTATATTCCTTTTCTTATTTAGTATTTGGGTTGGTAAGTTAAACTAGATAGCTATATGAGTGAAACAAAACAGCTTATAAATTTGTAGTAAAAAGAAAAAATCTCATTTCCTACGTACAAGAAAAAAGTGGAAGTAAACATAAGCAGTGTAAACTCTTTATCCCAAGGTTGATATTTTTTAATTAGTCATCATATCTTGAAGCGGCCAAGAATAAAGGATTCACGATATGGAATTCCATTACTAGAATACTCCTAGTTATTACTATAACTTAATAATCCATAAGAAGAATCCACCAAAAGTTAGTGAAGGGTTAGGAACACTAAAGTACATAAAGGATTAGTAATGGAAAATCTAAAACATTAGAGATTTTTGCCCATAAAAGGAATCATAATAAGGACTTGCAATTTGTAGAAATTATCAAGTAGTACTTTCTTCGGATTCCGATCCAGAGTATGTTCCCATTCACTTGTTAAGGAAATGGCTATCAAGAACGAATTAACCCTTTATCCATTTTTTCTTTTTAAATACCCCCTCCCTGGGGAAAGAAGAATAGTAAAAAAGATATGGAGTGCACTAGAAAAAATTTTCATTATTTCCTTCCTCTATCCATATTCATGCAGAATTGCTCATGAACTAATACCCAACTCTTTCCATTTATTAATTGAATTCCTATAACAAGTAACAAGTGTTTTATTCCAAGATTAAGTTATTACTGAACAAAGAAAAATTTTCATTATATTATAAAGGATGAGATCAATTCGGAAGCGCTTTTTCTTATTCTAGCAGACGGAATTCCTTTGGTCTAATTTAGGACTTTCAAATCTATTTTATTTTATCTAATTCTATCTACGCCCCCGGGGCTAGGAACAAAACAGTCCTTTCCTTTTTCTGATCATAGAGAAGCCGTATGAAGCTAAGGTTTCATGTACGGTTTTGAAATAGCGGTGGGAACTGTGATGTTATCACCGACTATGATTATCTAACAGTTCAAGTACAGTTGATATAGTTGAAGCACAGTCAAAATACGGTTTTTTTGGATGGAATATTTGGCGTCAGCCTATAGGTTTTCTGGTTTTTTTAATTTCTTCTTTGGCAGAATGTGAAAGATTACCCTTTGATTTACCAGAAGCGGAGGAAGAATTAGTAGCAGGTTACCAAACTGAATATTCCGGTATCAAATATGGTTTATTTATATCTTGTTTCTTACCTAAATTTATTAGTTTCTTCTTTATTTGTAACAGTTCTCTACTTGGGCGGGTGGAATTTATCTATTCCCTATATATCCTTTTTTGATTTTTTCCAAATGAATAAAGCAGTTGGAATTTTGGAAATGACAATGGGTATATTTATTACATTAACTAAAGCTTATTTATTTCTCTTCATTTCTATCACAATAAGATGGACTTTACCGAGGATGAGAATGGATCAGTTATTAAATCTTGGATGGAAATTTCTTTTACCTATTTCCCTGGGCAATCTCTTATTAACAACCTCTTCTCAACTTGTTTCACTATAAATAAGATAATACAATAATAGTAAGAATATTTTCAACACAAAAGCTCTCTCAAACAAGAGAAAGAAACATATCTTTTTCATAGATATTTAGAATGAATATGTTCCCTATGGTAACTGGGTTCATGAGTTATGGTCAACAAACAATACGTGCTACAAGGTACATAGGTCAAAGTTTCATAACTACCTTATCCCACACAAATCGTTTACCTATAACGATTCACTACCCTTATGAAAAATCAATTACACCAGAGCGTTTCCGAGGGCGAATCCACTTTGAATTTGATAAATGTATTGCTTGTGAAGTATGTGTTCGCGTATGTCCGATAGATTTACCCGTTGTGGATTGGAGATTTGAAAAGGATATTAAAAGAAAACAATTGCTTAATTATAGTATTGATTTCGGAGTTTGTATATTTTGTGGCAATTGTGTTGAGTACTGTCCAACAAGCTGTTTATCAATGACTGAAGAATATGAACTTTCTACCTATGATCGTCATGAATTGAATTACAATCAAATTGCTTTAAGTCGGTTACCAATCTCCATAATGGGAGATTACACAATTCAAACAATTAGGAATTCGTCTGAAAGTAAAATAAACAAAGAAAAATCTTCGAATTCAAGAACGATTACTGATTACTAAACTTTGATTTTGTCTTTCTGTTATAAAAATCTAATAATTCTTTATTAAACTTTAAAATTAAACTATAAAGAAAAACGAAAAACTACTGCTTATTGGAAATTATTTCTTATTTTAAATCAGACTAGATTTTCGTGATATAATATAATTTATAACTATAAGTTTATACACAAAAAAATACCCTAATCCTTTTTTCCTTCCTTGAATCCTTTAGTTTTAGTCAGTTCATGAAAAATTTTATACTATTAATTTCTTTTTATCCATAATGGATTTACCTGGACCAATACATGAGATTCTTATGCTATTTGGGGGATTTGTTCTTCTACTAGGGGGTCTAGGAGTAGTATTACTTACCAACCCCATTTATTCTGCCTTTTCGCTGGGATTAGTTCTTGTTTGTATATCCTTATTCTATTTTTTATTAAATTCCTACTTTGTAGCTGTCGCACAACTTCTTATTTATGTGGGAGCCATAAATGTCTTGATCATATTCGCTGTAATGTTCGTAAATGGCTCAGAATGGTCTAAAGATAAGAATTATTGGACTATTGGAGATGGGTTCACTTCACTCGTTTGTATAACTATTGTTTTTTCACTAATGACTACTATCCCAGATACGTCGTGGTATGGAATTCTTTGGACTACAAGATCAAACCAAATAGTAGAACAGGGTCTCATAAATAATGTTCAACAAATTGGAATTCATTTAGCAACCGATTTTTATCTTCCGTTTGAACTCATTTCCATAATTCTTCTAGTTTCTTTAATAGGTGCAATTACTATGGCTCGGCAATAAGAAAACTTAGAAAAAGTACAAATTATAAGAATTGCAAATCTAAAATAAATAACTAAAGAATCACAATTTTGATTTAGTAAAATCCATCTACTGCCAACAAATACCTCCTTTTTTTTTTTTTTTTTTTTCTTTTGTTGTGTAATTGTTCTATTGTAATTAATTGAATCGGTTCAATTCTTGCCCTCATATTGAAATGAATCGAGATTGATAAGGAGTTAGTTAATGATGTTTGAGCATGTACTTTTTTTGAGTGTCTATTTATTTTCGATTGGTATCTATGGATTGATCACAAGCCGAAACATGGTTAGAGCTCTAATATGTCTTGAACTTATACTGAATTCAATTAATCTAAATCTCGTAACATTTTCTGATCTATTTGATAGTCGCCAATTAAAAGGAGATATTTTCGCAATTTTTGTTATAGCCCTTGCAGCTGCTGAAGCCGCTATTGGACTATCCATTCTTTCTTCCATCCATCGTAATAGGAAATCCACTCGTATCAATCAATCTAATTTATTGAATAATTAGACTTTTGAATAATTAGACATAGAATCCTCTAAACAAAGGCGCACATATTAAAATAAATAGAAATCAATACTATTTTCTTAGTATTATTTGAGAATATCCATTTTTTTTAGTAGATTATTGCATAGTATTCTTTTTCACTTAAATGAATTTTTGTATTTGTAATTCATTGATATTGCAATTTGAATATTGCAATAATTTATATTGAAAAGACGATAGCCAATTTATTGGCTAATTCGAATTCGTCTGTACAATTCGTAAAATTCTTTCTTATTTCTTATTTATTGTTGAAATCCAAAATTAAAGTCTCTTGGCTCTCTTCACGCTTTCTCACAAACAGATTAAAAAATAGATTTTTTTTTTTGAAGTTTGGATAAACCATTGCTTCGTCTGGTGTCTACAATACATATGACTCATTATAGTACTAATTTCATTTTTACCAGATCGAAAAATTTTATGTTGAAAAGAAAAATTTATAGATCCAATGTCACATTCCGTAAAAATTTACGATACATGTATAGGATGCACTCAATGTGTACGAGCTTGTCCAACAGATGTATTAGAAATGATACCCTGGGATGGATGTAAAGCCAAGCAAATTGCTTCCGCGCCGAGAACCGAAGATTGTGTGGGTTGTAAGAGATGTGAATCTGCCTGCCCGACAGATTTTTTAAGTGTCCGCGTTTATTTAGGGCCTGAAACAACACGTAGCATGGCTCTATCTTATTGATACGTTACAAAAAACTTCACTCGAATCGTCTGATTCCTCTTTACCGAAGAAGCCTGTGCTCGAAATAATCGAGCACGGGCTTTTCTGGTCAAAACGTATCTTGTCTTTATCACTTTATCATGAGTTATTTTCCTTGGTTAACAATACTTGTTGTTTTGCCGATATTTGCAGGTTCATTAATTTTCTTTTTACCTCATAAGGGAAACAAAGTCGTTAGGTGGTATACTATATCTATTTGTTTATTAGAATTCCTTCTAATGACTTATGCGTTCTGTTATCATTTCCAACTGGAGGATCCCTTAATCCAATTAAAGGAGGATTATAAATGGATAGATGTCTTCGATTTCCACTGGAGATTGGGAATCGATGGACTTTCATTAGGATCTATTTTATTGACAGGATTTATCACTACTTTAGCTACTTTAGCAGCTTGGCCAATTACACGGAATTCGCGATTATTCTATTTCCTGATGCTCGCAATGTATAGTGGTCAAATAGGATTATTTTCTTCGCGAGACCTTTTACTTTTTTTTATCATGTGGGAGTTAGAATTAATTCCTGTTTACTTACTTTTATCCATGTGGGGGGGGAAGAGGCGTCTATATTCAGCTACAAAGTTTATTTTGTATACTGCAGGCGGTTCCATTTTTTTCTTAATCGGAGTTCTGGGTATGGGCTTATATGGTTCCAACGAACCAGGATTAGATTTGGAAAGATTAATTAATCAATCATACCCTGCAACCTTGGAAATACTTTTATATTTTGGCTTCCTTATTGCTTATGCTGTCAAATTGCCGATTATACCCCTACATACGTGGTTACCAGATACCCATGGGGAAGCACATTATAGTACATGTATGCTTTTAGCGGGAATATTATTAAAGATGGGAGCATATGGATTGATTCGGATCAACATGGAATTGTTACCTCATGCTCATTATCTATTTTCGCCCTGGTTAGTAATAATAGGAGCGATCCAAATAATCTATGCAGCTTCAACTTCTCTTGGTCAACGAAATTTCAAAAAAAGAATAGCTTATTCCTCTGTATCTCACATGGGTTTCATAATTATAGGAATTGGTTCCATAACCAACATTGGACTCAATGGAGCTAT
Source organism: Triticum urartu (assembly GCF_056163025.1). Classification (NCBI taxonomy): domain Eukaryota; kingdom Viridiplantae; phylum Streptophyta; class Magnoliopsida; order Poales; family Poaceae; genus Triticum; species Triticum urartu. The sequence continues at coordinate 39,339 of NW_028261001.1, read as the reverse complement.
TTTACAAATATTATCCCATGGATTTATTGGTGCTACACTTTTTTTCTTGGCAGGAACCGCTTCTGATAGAATGCGTCTTGTTTATCTCGAAGAACTGGGGGGAATATCTATCCCAATGCCTAAAATTTTTACCATGTTTAGTAGCTTTTCAATGGCTTCTCTTGCCTTACCAGGAATGAGTGGTTTTGTCGCAGAATTAGTAGTATTTTTTGGACTAATTACTAGTCCAAAATTTCTGTTAATGCCAAAAACACTAATTACTTTTGTAATGGCAATTGGAATGATATTAACTCCTATTTATTTATTATCTATGTTACGCCAGATGTTCTATGGATACAAGCTATTTAATGTTCCAAACGCAAATTTTGTGGATTCTGGACCACGAGAACTCTTTATTTTAATCTGTATCTTTTTACCAGTAATAGGAATTGGTATTTATCCAGATTTTGTTCTCTCCCTATCCGTTGACAGGGTAGAGGCTCTCTTATCCAATTATTATCCTAAATAGGTTTGCTTTTTTTTACTCGTCTGCTCTATTAATGCAGAAATAAGTAAAAAAGTATATAATGCAGAAATAAGTAAAAAAGTATAATTAGATCTATCTCGAATTTTTGAGAACCCTTTGATAAGGCGTTCAAGGGGTTCTCAAATAAAACATAAAAGTAAAAACCTTCATTTCATGAAGGTTTTATTTTATGTAATCATTTAGGTGTTAATGTAAACGAACCATAACTATGTAAGCCTATTCCTAATAGATTTATACCAAAATAACAAATCCAAATTATAAGAAATCCTATCAAAGCTATAAGTGCAGAATTCGTACCCTTCCAATTTGGATTTGTTCTACTATGTAAATAAATTGCGAATATGGTCCAAGTAATAAATGCCCAAGTTTCCTTAGGATCCCAATTCCAATAGGATCCCCAGGCCTCATTAGCCCATACTGCTCCACAAAGAATACCTACGGTTAAAAGGGTAAATCCTAGGCTAATGACACGATAACTCCAAGAATCCAAACGCTCCGTTAATTGATATTTGTAATAATTTGGAAATGAAGGGACAGAGGTTCTTTTTAAAGCACTTCTTTTTGCATAAAAATATTTAATATCACTAAAGAAAAATGTTTTATTTAAAACATTTTTTTTCTTTTTAGAAAAGAAATGGAAATTATTTCGAAATCTAATGATTAGAATAGCGGCAGATAATAAGGATCCGCACAAAAGAGTTGCATAGCTTAATAACATCATACTGACATGCATCATTAACCACTGAGATTGTAGAGCAGGTACTAGTATCGTGGATTGATGCATTTCAGTTAAAAGACCCGATGTGGCAAAGCCTTGCGTTAAAATAGTACTTGGCGTAGTTATTGTGCTTAAATCATTTTTAGAGTTCTGTATTTTAGGAATGGTATGAAGAATATACAGGGCCCATGAAAGGAAGATCAATGACTCATATAAATTACTTAATGGAAAATGTCCCGAGGAAGCCCAACGAGAAACTAAGAATCCTGTTATAGAGAAAAAAGTAACTATCATTCCTTTTTCTGACGAATCGCGTAATCCTCCAAGTTCACGAACTAATAAGGTTATAAAATGAATCGTAATCACAATTGAAATCGTTGAGAAAGAGATATGAGTTAGTATATGTTCTAAAGTTGCAAATAGCATAAGGGGAAGGTCCCATTACAAAATTGTAAATTTCGAATTGATTTCTAATCTATTGTATTCTTTTTCAAGAATGCCGCCACTCGGATTCGAACCGAGATGCTTGAGCACTGCTTCCTAAGAGCAGCGTGTCTACCAATTTCACCATGGCGGCTAACTTCAAATAATAGGTAACTTAAAAGAATAATAGCTATTATCTTGGGAATCGTCGATATTGGGAAAGTCCATAAAATTTAGGAACATTAGAGTTTTCATTAAAATAGACTTCGTTTGGTAGTATCGTTTCCATTTTTTTTTTTTACAATAAACTCTTGCTTTGCCCAATAGAAACACAAACACTGCTTGAAAGAGTTGGAACTTCTTTTTTCTAACTTGCAATTATAGAACTAATTTTTTCTAATTAATTTCCCCTTTACATTTTGAAAATTCTTTCAATACAATGAAAAAAATCCAAAAGGGTTTCTATTTAATGATGAAATTAAAATAAAATGGATAAATAGAAAAGGCTTTTTGGATTTTTTAAAAATTTCTAGAATGAAAGTCTTTATGCTCTTATTAATAAGATTTACTAACCTTATGATTTTGGAGAAGATAGGTGGAAGTTGTAAGTCCTATTGTAAGAATACTCCACTTTTCATAATTTTCCTAATAGAATATGAGGATTCTATTAGGAAAATTATGAAAAGTTCATTGATAGGAAAAGAATACTTAGCACACAGTATACCAAACAAAACTTTTTTTTTCTTGTATATATAAGATAAGAGGGGTTTTTTGTTCTAAGAATATTGTACCGAGTAATTCGACACATAAAAGTACATTCAAAGAAGAATCCAAATTATTAAATAATTGGAATTCTTTTTTGATAAGTCAATTCATATTATTCCAAAATCTTATTATTTGTTTGTTGCCCAGAAAAACCCTTTGGTTTTGGATGCTCATTACCGCTCGAAAATGATCTTGATTTTACTAAAGAATAAGATTGTACTATGGAAAAATAAGTCTTTTTCTTCCAAATATTTTTACGAATACGCTTTTTTGACATTGAAGTACGTTTTTTTGGAACTGCCATTCAAAAAGGAAATTACTTTTTTCTAGTTGTATGTGAAAGACATCTATTGCTGCAAATCAATCCTTCTTTCTTCTTTTTATTAGTATTTATACTTAGATACTGAAAGATACTTAAATTTTGAATTATTTTTTACTTCATTTTGTCTAATGCGGATAAGACAACAAGAATTTTTTAACATTTTTTCTTTATATATTTTATACTTTTTTTTTAATAATATAGAATATATAGAAGGGTTTCTCATTTAAATCTATTTATATCTATTTATATATCAAGTATACTCCATATATAGATATATGGTATGGAAGCCTATCCCCCATATAAGATAAGACGGGGGGATAAAAAGAAGGGAAAATGAAAATAGTTAATTAAGTTCAGAATGGTATTCCATAAAGGAAAGGAATTCCAATCAAAACAAAAAATACTGAGTCTCTTAAACAAGACATTCTAAAACTTAGGTAATTTATAGTCATTAGAATTTTAGTTCTATATGAAGTAAGGACTATTCGATAATTTCTTATAAACATAGGTTTTCATTGGAATTCACTCAATCAGTTAATTATGGAACAAGAGAGCTGTTTCATCTTTGTTTTAAAGAAATATAAAAATGAATTATGAATAGAAAGTAAAATGATTCCACTTTTTTTTTTTTATTTTTATAAATATCTTTATTTAGTTAATAAAATAACTTCGTTACCTAGTTATTTTATTAACTTTTTTAATTTAACCAACTAAACCCATTCTTAATTTTTAATTATTTCAATGAGATAAATTTTGGAAAAATTAAGAATTTCAGTATTTTTTCTTATTCTTTTTATTTATTCTTTCAGAAAGAGATAAGAATTGGTTTGGTGAATCGGAAACAATTTTATAGAAAAATTGAAGTAAAAATTGAAGTAAAAATTGCAATTTCTTTTCTTATGGAACATACATATCAATATGCATGGGTAATCCCTCTTCTCCCACTTCCAGTTATTATGTCAATGGGATTTGGCCTTATTCTTATTCCGACAGCAACAAAAAATCTTCGTCGCATATGGGCTTTTCCTAGTGTTTTACTCTTAAGTATAGCTATGGTATTCTCAGTTCAACTGTCTATTCAACAAATAAATGGAAGTTCGATCTATCAATATCTATGGTCTTGGACCGTCAATAATGATTTTTCTTTAGAATTTGGATACTTGATTGACCCACTTACTTCTATTATGTTAATACTAATTACTACTGTAGGAATCCTGGTTCTTATTTATAGTGATGGTTATATGTCTCACGATGAAGGATATTTGAGATTTTTTGTTTATATAAGTTTTTTCAATACTTCCATGTTGGGATTGGTTACTAGCTCCAATTTGATACAAATTTATTTTTTTTGGGAACTCGTGGGAATGTGTTCTTATTTATTGATAGGCTTTTGGTTTACACGACCAATCGCAGCGAGTGCTTGTCAAAAAGCTTTTGTAACTAATCGTGTAGGGGATTTTGGTCTATTATTAGGAATTTTAGGTTTTTTTTGGATAACAGGTAGTTTAGAGTTTAGGGATTTGTTCAAAATAGCTAATAACTGGATTCCTAATAATGGAATTAACTCTTTACTTACTACTTTGTGTGCTTTTTTATTATTCCTTGGTGCAGTTGCGAAATCCGCACAATTCCCTCTTCACGTATGGTTACCCGATGCTATGGAAGGGCCCACTCCTATTTCGGCTCTTATACACGCAGCAACTATGGTTGCTGCGGGAATTTTTCTTCTAGCTCGACTTCTTCCTCTTTTCATATCTTTACCTTTGATAATGAGTTTTATTTCTTTAGTAGGTACAATAACACTATTCTTAGGAGCTACTTTAGCTCTTGCTCAGAGAGATATTAAAAGAAGCTTAGCCTATTCTACAATGTCTCAATTGGGTTATATGATGTTAGCTCTAGGTATAGGTTCTTATCAAGCTGCTTTATTCCATTTGATCACTCATGCTTATTCAAAAGCTTTATTGTTCTTGGGATCCGGATCCGTTATTCATTCAATGGAACCTCTTGTTGGATATTCACCAGATAAAAGTCAAAATATGGTTCTTATGGGCGGTTTAAGAAAATACATTCCAATCACAAGAACTACTTTTTTATGGGGTACACTTTCTCTTTGTGGTATTCCACCTCTTGCTTGCTTCTGGTCCAAAGATGAAATCCTTAGTAATAGTTGGTTGTATTCGCCCTTTTTTGGAATAATAGCCTCCTTTACTGCAGGATTAACTGCCTTTTATATGTTTCGGATATATTTACTTACATTTGATGGGTATTTTGCGTGTTCATTTTCAAAATTACAGTAGCACTAAAGAGAGTTCCTTGTATTCAATATCCTTATGGGGAAAAAGGATACCCAAAGGAGTGAATAGGGATTTCGTTTTATCAACAACGAAGAGTGGAGTTTCTTTTTTTTCACAAAATATACCAAAAATTCAAGGTAATACAAGAAATAGGATAGGATCCTTTACTACGTCTTTTGGGGCTAAAAAAACTTTTGCCTATCCGCATGAAACGGGAAATACTATGTTATTTCCTCTTCTTATATTACTACTTTTCACTTTGTTCATTGGATTCATAGGAATCTCTTTTGATAATGGAGGAATTGGTAATGGAATAGCAGAGTTAACCATATTATCAAAGTGGTTAACTCCCTCAATAAACTTTACCCAGGAAAGTTCTAATTCTTTTGTAAATTCATATGAATTTATTACTAATGCAATTTCTTCTGTAAGTCTAGCTATCTTTGGTTTATTCATAGCATATATCTTCTATGGATCCGCTTATTCTTTTTTTCAGAATTTGGATTTAATAAACTCTTTTTACAAAGGAAATCCTAAAAAAGAATTTTTAGATCAAGTAAAAAAAAATATATACAGTTGGTCATATAATCGTGGTTATATAGATATTTTCTATACTAGGGTCTTTACCCTCGGTATAAGAGGGTTAACCGAACTCACGGAGTTTTTTGATAAGGGTGTTATTGATGGAATTACCAATGGAGTGGGTCTTGCTAGTTTTTGTATAGGAGAGGAAATTAAATATGTAGGGGGAGGTCGAATCTCGTCTTATTTATTCTTTTTTTTATGTTATGTATCTGTGTTTTTATTCTTTTTTCTTTCTTAAGTTAAGGAATTTACAACAAGTCTCTTGCAAAAATAACTATCCTATCCCCTTTCTACAATCTCTCTATATCCTTGTTACATAAGGTAAGTATTGTATAATAGTTCGGTTTTCCGCGATTTTTTCCATTCCTCTGTGTAAATACCCTAATATGGGTTCACAATCAATAACATCCTCACCATCGAGAGTAACGATCAGTCGAAGAACACCATGCATTGATGGGTGTTGAGGGCCCATATTGACTATCATGAGATCTTTTCTTGTAAGCGGTAGACTCATATCCTTTCTTCCTTAATTCATTATTCCATGAAAATGGATTATTCCATGAATTCCTCAAAGCGAGGCTCATCAAAATGAAAAATCTAAGACTACTATAAGACTACTAAAAAAATAATAAAACAAGAAAAAAATTTGAACGATTAAATTACTGCTCCCGAATATTCAACTGACCGATTAATTTCTTATAACGTACTCTATTTTTCTTTGCCAAATAAGCCAGCAAACGTCGACGTTTTCCCAAAAGTCTTCGTAGACCTCTTTCCGATGAAAAATCTTTTTTGTGTAATTCCAAATGTGAAGCAAGTCTCCGTATCTTATTGGTGAAACTGAATACTTGAAATTCAACAGAACCCCTGTTTTCTTCTTTTTCTTCTTTAACCATAAATCCAAAAATTTTTCTACCTCCTTTCTTTTTCATGTATTTTTCTGATCAGGAAAAATACAAAATTATGTCAGTTATTTTGAAGTTATTCTAATCTCGTACACACACAAATTTGCAATTATTCATCTACTACTGGAATTTGGATTTATTTTATCGATGCAAATTGGATTTGGATAGAAGGGTACATTCTTTCTAATATTTTGATAGAAGAAATGTTTCTTCTATCTAAAATATTAGAAAGAATTTTGCTGATTTATTTATTGCTATATGCAATTTATGGAATTGATACACCATTTAATTGATATCA
>NW_028261001.1:0-15000 GCF_056163025.1 Triticum urartu | reverse complement strand
TTTGACCAAATAGGATCGTCCAGTTCCTACAGAACCTATCACTAAAATACCCGATAGGGCTAAGCGGAACGAAAAGGGTTTTCCATGAGATGGTAAATGAAAACGATTAGTCCCACACGAGGTTTGGGAATAAGTGATTGTCTGATAATGAGCAAGGAATATACGTCTTTCTGCTAAAGAGGATCTATTAAACTCATAATTCATTAGATCCTTGTTATCAATGCCAACTAGGTATCATAAGTAAATGGATCCCGGTTGTTCAATCCTTTGATAACCAAGGTCATTCTTTGCTAAAGAGAAATGATCACTATGAGTCAGACTCAATAGAATTGGATCCATTCCAAATAGCGAGAATTAGGATTCTTGATCCCTCTCAATCTCTCTTTCAATTCGAGGATCCAGAGAGGTGTTTTCATAGTCATCTCCGAATATTTGCCATCTCGGAATATTTTCGATTTCATTTTTCTATGATATGTCTTTCTATATGAAAATTGGTTATTTACGATGTACGATGATCCCTGTTAAGCATCCATGGCTGAATGGTTAAAGCGCCCAACTCATAATTGGTAAATTTGCGGGTTCAATTCCTGCTGGATGCACACGAACGGGAACATTCCATAAGTCTATTGGAACTGGCTCTCTATCCATGGAATCTCATCCATCATCCATACATAACGAATTGGTATGGTATATTCATACCATAACATAAGAACAATAAGAACTCGAATTCTTATCGATACTGGAACTCAGAGCATAGGAGGGAAAGTCGATTTATGGATGGAATCAAATACGCAGTATTTACAGAAAAAAGTCTTCGTTTATTGGGAAAGAATCAATATACTTTTAATGTCGAATCGGGATTCACTAAGACAGAAATAAAGCATTGGGTCGAACTCTTCTTTGGTGTTAAGGTGGTAGCTGTGAATAGCCATCGACTACCTGGAAAAGGTAGAAGAATAGGACCTATTCTGGGCCATACAATGCATTACAGACGTATGATCATTACCCTTCAACCGGGTTATTCTATTCCACTTCTAGATAGAGAAAAAAACTAAAGGAGAATACTTAATAATACGGCGAAACATTTATACAAAACACCTATCCCGAGCACACGCAAGGGAACCGTAGACAGGCAAGTGAAATCCAATCCACGAAATAATTTGATCCATGGACGGCACCGTTGTGGTAAAGGTCGTAATTCCAGAGGAATCATTACCGCAAGGCATAGAGGGGGAGGTCATAAGCGCCTATACCGTAAAATAGATTTTCGACGGAATCAAAAAGACATATCTGGTAGAATCGTAACCATAGAATACGACCCTAATCGAAATGCATACATTTGTCTCATACACTATGGGGATGGTGAGAAGAGATATATTTTACATCCCAGAGGGGCTATAATTGGAGATACTATTGTTTCTGGTACAAAAGTTCCTATATCAATGGGAAATGCCCTACCTTTGAGTGCGGTTTGAACTATTGATTTACGTAATTGGAAGTAACCAATTAGGTTTACGACGAAACCTAGAAATCGATCAACTGATCCAATTTGACTACCTCTACGGGATAGACCTCAACAGAAAACTGTTGAGTAACGGCAGCAAGTGATTGAGTTCAGTAGTTCCTCATAGAAAATTATTGGCTCTAGAGATATGGTAATATGGAGAAGACAAAATTGTTTGAAGCACGCACAGAACCGGAAGCGCCCCTTGTTTCAAAGAGAGGAGGACGGGTTATTCACATTTAATTTGATGGTCAGAGGCAAATTGAAAGCTAAGCAGTGGTAATTAAGACCCCCGGGGGAAAATAGGGATGTCTCCTACGTTACCCATAATATGTGGAAGTATCGACGTAATTTCATAGAGTCATTCGATCTGAATGCTACATGAAGAACATAAGCCAGATGACGGAACGCAGAGACCTAGGATGTAGAAGATCATAACATGAGCGATTCGGCAGATTTGGATTCCTTTCCTATATATCCACTCATGTGGTACTTCATCATATGATTCATATAAGATCCATCTGTCTAGAGATCGTCATATACATCTAGAAAGCCGTATGCTTTGGAAGAAGCTTGTACAGTTTGGGAAGGGGTTTTTTGAGAGAAAAGAAGAATCTACTTCAACCGATATGCCCTTAGGCACGGCCATGCATAACATAGAAATCACACGTGGAAGGGGTGGGCAATTAGCTAGAGCAGCAGGTGCTGTAGCGAAACTCATTGCAAAAGAGGGTAAATCGGCCACTTTAAGATTACCATCTGGGGAGGTCCGTTTAGTATCCCAAAACTGCTTAGCAACAGTCGGACAAGTGGGTAATGTTGGGGTGAACCAAAAAAGTTTGGGTAGAGCCGGATCTAAGTGTTGGCTAGGTAAACGCCCCGTAGTAAGAGGGGTAGTTATGAACCCTGTGGACCACCCCCATGGGGGCGGTGAAGGGAAAGCTCCCATTGGTAGAAAAAAACCCACAACCCCTTGGGGTTATCCTGCGCTTGGAAGAAGAACTAGGAAAAGGAAAAAATATAGCGATAGTTTTATTCTTCGTCGCCGTAAGTAAATACGTAACTAGGAATATGGAAAATTGCATTTTTGGAATTTGCAATAATGCGATGGGCGAACGACGGGAATTGAACCCGCGCATGGTGGATTCACAATCCACTGCCTTGATCCACTTGGCTACATCCGCCCCTTATCCAGCTAAAGGATTTTTTTCTTTTTTCCATTGATCATTATTCTATTTATTCTGACCTCCGTACTTCGATCGAGATATTGGACATAGAATGCCACTCTTTAAAAAGGAAAAAAGGAGTAATCAGCTGTGACACGAAAAAAAACGAATCCTTTTGTAGCTCATCATTTATTGGCAAAGATAGAAAAGGTCAATATGAAGGAGGAGAAAGAAACAATAGTAACGTGGTCCCGGGCATCTAGCATTCTACCCACAATGGTTGGCCATACAATCGCGATTCATAATGGAAAGGAACATATACCTATTTACATAACAAATCCTATGGTAGGTCGCAAATTGGGGGAATTCGTGCCTACTCGGCATTTCACGAGTTATGAAAATGCAAGAAAGGATACTAAATCTCGTCGTTAACTGAATTCTGAATAGAAAGATTAAGAAGAAAAAAAGATTCAAAATAAAGTAAAGGTAGGCGGGGAATAACCTTATTTATGACAAGTTTCAAACTAGTAAAGTATATCCCTAGGATAAAGAAGAAGAAAAGTGGGCTAAGGAAACTCGCAAGGAAAGTTCCAACCGATCGTCTACTTAAGTTCGAGAGAGTTTTCAAAGCACAAAAACGTATCCCTATGTCTGTTTTCAAAGCACAAAGAGTTCTTGACGAGATTCGCTGGCGTTACTACGAGGAAACTGTTATGATACTGAACCTCATGCCCTATCGAGCATCTTATCCCATCTTAAAGTTGGTTTATTCGGCAGCCGCAAATGCTACTCATTATAGGGATTTCGACAAAGCGAATTTATTTATTACTAAAGCCGAAGTCAGTAGGAGTACTATTATGAAGAAATTCAGACCTCGAGCTCGAGGACGTAGTTTCCCCATAAAAAAAAGCATGTGTCATATAACAATTGTACTAAATATAGTAAAGAAATCTAAATAACCTTTAGATCCATCTAAGATTTCGATTCCCAGTAAAAAAAATATAGAATAGAAAAATATGGGACAAAAAATAAATCCACTCGGTTTCAGACTTGGTACAACCCAAAAACACCATTCCTTTTGGTTCGCACAACCAAAAAATTATTCTGAAGGTCTACAGGAAGATAAAAAAATAAGGGATTGTATCAAGAACTATATACAAAAGAATAGGAAAAAGGGCTCGAATAGAAAAATAGAATCAGACTCAAGTTCCGAAGTAATTACACATAATAGAAAAATGGACTCAGGTTCAAGTTCCGAAGTAATTACACATATAGAAATCCAAAAAGAAATCGATACGATCCACGTCATAATCCATATTGGATTCCCAAATTTATTAAAGAAAAAAGGAGCAATCGAAGAATTAGAGAAAGATCTACAAAAGGAAATTAACTCTGTAAACCAGAGATTTAATATTTCTATCGAAAAAGTTAAAGAACCTTATAGACAGCCTAACATTCTTGCAGAATATATAGCTTTCCAATTAAAAAATAGAGTTTCATTCCGAAAGGCAATGAAAAAAGCCATTGAATTAACTAAAAAAGCAGATATAAGGGGAGTAAAAGTAAAAATTGCGGGTCGTCTCGGAGGAAAAGAAATTGCACGCGCCGAATCTATTAAAAAGGGTAGACTTCCCCTCCAAACAATTCGCGCTAAAATTGATTATTGCTGCTATCCAATTCGGACTATCTATGGAGTATTAGGTGTAAAAATTTGGATATTCGTAGACGAAGAATAAGTAATCTTGTCTTCGGATTCTGTCCATTGATAGAATAAAAAATGACAAGAGACTTTTTTCCTGAAATCCCTGCAAAAGAAGAAATTATACCTCTTTCTATAAGATTTAATGAAAATTGATAAATCATTTAATATAATTGCTATGCTTAGTGTGTGACTCGTTATTTTTTTCTTTTTTTTAAGAAAAAAACTTAGTAATTATAGAAAATTAACTAATAACCAACCTATTGCTTCGTATTGTCGAGATCCTAACTAAGAAACAGTCACTATATGAATAAATACCTCTATCATAACATAAATGAGTAGATGTGTCATATAGTTGTAGCAACTGCAATTTTTTCTCTAAAAAAGAAAAGGGATTCTAGGTTGTGAAGCAAAACTAAAGGGATGTGGATAAAGGGAGGGATGATAGAAAGAAGGAAGAGGAAATAAATAAGATATAGGATTCCACTATGTATGGTCTATGAATTACATCATAAAAGGCAATGTGATAAAGCATCAATATAATAAAAATAATAGAGAATTAAAAATTGTAACTTGAAACAAGAACTACAAATTTAAAGCAATAATAAAGAGCCGCCCGGGTTAATAAAACTGAGAAAATTAACTCGGAAAGAAATTTTTTGGAAGCTCCGTTGCGGGATTCAGACCTAACCATTCAAGGAGAAGCAGTGGGAACGACAGAACCTATGATTCCATAGGATTTTATTGAAAAGAATCCTAACACTTCATTGGGTGGGATGGCGGAACAAACCAAAAAAATTGTCTTATTTGGTAAGTTTATAAATTAACAAATAAGACAGGAAAGAGTAAATATTCGCCCGCGAAATTCTTATTGAATTAGAATACTTTACCGCGATTCAATAAGAGTAAAAATAAGGATTTTTTTAAGAAGGATTACATTATCTATAAATATAGAATTTAGATAAATATACACACACATCTGGATATATTCTAGATCTTCTTTTTTGACTATATATTATATTTTTCTGTTTTAACAAATTCAATATAAAAAAAACCGAACTTTTTCTATTATCTATTAATGTGTATCTATCCGTACCGTAATATTTTGGAATATTATGAATTAGAGAAATTTACATGCTTTCTGATTCCATTCGCGAGGAGCTGGATGAGAAGAAACTCTCATGTCCAGTTTTGCAGTAGAGATGGAACTAAGAAAGAGAACCATCGACTATAACCCCAAAAGAACCAGATTTCGCAAACAACATAGAGGAAGAATGAAAGGAAAATCCTGCCGAGGCAATCGTATTTGTTTTGGTAGATATGCTCTTCAAGCACTTGAACCCGCTTGGATCACGGCGAGACAGATAGAAGCAGGACGAAGAGCAATAACACGATATGCACGTCGTGGTGGAAAAATATGGGTACGTATATTTCCCGACAAACCGGTTACACTAAGACCCACGGAAACACGTATGGGCTCGGGAAAGGGGTCCCCCGAATATTGGGTATCCGTTGTTAAACCTGGTCGTATACTTTATGAAATGGGGGGAGTATCTGAAACTGTAGCTAGAGCAGCTATCTCCATAGCTGCCAGTAAAATGCCCATACGAAGTCAATTTATTCGATTAGAGATATAGAACCCTAAAAGGGGTATGGAAGATAAAAAAAAATGCTCGGTTTTTCTTTCTGGAAAGACAATATTTCTTTCATCCTTTTGCATTGAAATAACAAATTGAAATCAAAATAATATGATTCAACCTCAGACCCTTTTAAATGTAGCAGATAATAGTGGAGCTCGAAAATTGATGTGTATTCGAGTCATAGGAGCTGCTGGTAATCAGCGATATGCTCGTATTGGTGATGTTATTGTTGCTGTAATCAAAGACGCATTGCCCCAAATGCCTCTAGAAAGATCCGAAGTAATTCGAGCTGTAATTGTACGTACATGTAAAGAGTTCAAATGCGAAGACGGTATAATAATCCGCTATGATGACAATGCTGCGGTTATAATTGATCAAAAAGGCAATCCAAAAGGAACTCGAGTTTTTGGCGCGATTGCCGAGGAATTGAGAGAATTGAATTTTACCAAAATAGTTTCATTAGCTCCTGAAGTATTATAAATACTAGTAGGCGAAATTGAGACCAAAGAATTAATTTAGTAGATTGTGTTTTACGTATATGTTTTAAAATCCAAAATGAAAAAAAAAAAAAGAAAACATGTTGATTATAGAAAAATTAGGAGGAACCTAGAATTAGAGTCTTATGGGCAAGGACACTATTGCTGATTTACTAACCTCTATAAGAAATGCGGACATGAATAAAAAAGGAACAGTTCGAGTAGTATCTACAAATATTACCGAAAACATTGTTAAAATACTTCTACGAGAGGGTTTTATTGAAAGTGTTCGGAAACATCAGGAACGTAACAGATATTTCTTGGTTTCAACTTTGCGACATCAAAAGAGAAAGACTATAAAAGGAATATATAGAACAAGAACCTTTTTAAAGCGTATCAGCCGACCCGGCTTACGAATTTATACCAACTATCAAGGAATTCCTAAAGTTTTGGGTGGAATGGGAATTGCTATTCTTTCTACTTCTCGAGGAATAATGACAGATCGAGAAGCTCGACTAAACAGAATTGGGGGAGAAGTCTTATGTTATATATGGTAATCGCCCCGCCTATAGTGCTCGAATTCTATCTCGCCCTTCCTATTTTTAAAATAAAAATAGAAAAATAGGAGAAAAAAAATATGACAGAAAAAAAAAATAGGAGAGAAAAAAAAAACCCGAGAGAAGCAAAAGTAACTTTCGAAGGTTTAGTTACGGAAGCCCTACCCAATGGAATGTTCCGCGTTCGGCTAGAGAATGACACCATCATCCTAGGCTATATTTCAGGAAAGATACGGTCTAGTTCTATACGAATACTGATGGGGGATAGGGTCAAAATTGAAGTAAGTCGTTATGATTCAAGCAAGGGACGTATAATTTATAGACTTCCCCATAAGGATTCGAAGCGTATCGAAGACTCGAAGGATAGCGAAGATTTGAAGGATAGCGAAGATTTGAAGGATACCAAAGATTCAAAGGATTAGGTTTTTCTTTTTTTTTCTAGGGTAATAAATTCTAAGTTCTAAAATTCAAGCGAAGAGACTTATTTTTTCCAAAAGATTAGATTCATAGTTTAAAAAAGGATACGGAAATATGAAAATAAGAGCTTCCGTTCGTAAAATTTGTACAAAATGTCGACTGATTCGTAGGCGTGGACGAATTAGAGTCATTTGCTCTAATCCGAAGCATAAACAAAGACAGGGGTAATCTTTCGAAAAAGAACTTTACTTTCTAAAAAGTAAAAAAAAGTACCCGCGGAAATGTTCCAATTCCAAATAAAATAATTTCATTTAAAATAATTAAAGTAAAGGGTTTATTTTACCCTGAAACGGATATCTTTGTATCTTTTTTTCTTTTTTTTATTTCTAACTCATATTTATGAGATAATAAAATATGGCAAAAGCTATACCAAAAATTGGTTCACGTAAGAAAGTGCGTATTGGTTTACGTAGGAATGCACGTTTTAGTTTACGGAAGAGTGCACGTAGAATAACAAAAGGGGTTATTCATGTTCAAGCTAGTTTCAACAATACCATTATAACTGTTACAGACCCACAAGGTCGGGTGGTTTTTTGGTCCTCGGCCGGTACTTGTGGATTCAAAAGCTCAAGAAAAGCATCACCCTATGCTGGTCAAAGAACAGCAGTAGATGCTATTCGTACAGTAGGTTTGCAACGAGCAGAAGTTATGGTAAAGGGCGCTGGTAGTGGAAGAGATGCCGCATTACGAGCCATTGCTAAAAGTGGTGTGCGATTAAGTTGTATACGCGATGTAACACCTATGCCGCATAATGGATGTCGACCGCCTAAAAAAAGACGTCTGTAAAAGAATTAACCCGCTTTCAACTTTCATTTCAAGAGAAATAAACGATTCAATGATAAAATAATAATACTAGTCTATTATGGTTCGAGAGGAGGTAGCAGGATCCACTCAAACACTACAGTGGAAGTGTGTTGAATCAAGAGTAGATAGTAAGCGCCTTTATTATGGTCGTTTCATTCTGTCCCCGCTTAGAAAAGGTCAAGCGGACACCGTCGGTATTGCCTTGCGAAGAGCTTTACTTGGAGAAATAGAAGGAACATGTATCACACGTGCAAAATTTGGGAGCGTGCCGCACGAGTATTCTACAATAGCAGGTATTGAAGAATCCGTACAAGAAATTTTACTAAATTTGAAAGAAATTGTATTGAGAAGTAATCTCTATGGAGTTAGAGACGCATCCATTTGCGTCAAAGGTCCTAGATACATAACTGCTCAAGATATCATCTTACCGCCTTCCGTAGAAATCGTTGATACGGCACAACCTATAGCTAACTTGACAGAGCCCATTGATTTCTGTATTGATTTACAGATCAAGAGAGATCGTGGATATCAGACAGAACTCAGAAAGAACTATCAAGATGGAAGTTATCCTATAGATGCTGTATCCATGCCTGTTCGAAATGTGAATTATAGTATTTTTTCTTGTGGGAATGGAAATGAAAAACACGAGATACTTTTTCTAGAAATATGGACTAATGGAAGTTTAACCCCTAAGGAAGCACTTTATGAGGCTTCTCGTAATTTGATTGATTTATTTCTTCCTTTTCTACACGCGGAGGAAGAGGGCGCTAGTTTCGAAGAAAATAAAAACAGGTTTACTCCACCCCTTTTTACTTTTCAAAAAAGATTAACTAATCTAAAGAAAAACAAAAAAGGAATTCCATTGAATTGTATTTTTATTGATCAATTAGAATTGACTTCTAGAACGTATAATTGTCTAAAAAGGGCCAATATACATACACTATTGGACCTTTTGAGTAAGACTGAAGAAGATCTTCTGAGAATTGACAGTTTTCGTATGGAAGATAGAAAACATATATGGGACACTCTAGAGAAGCATCTCCCAATTGATTTACTTAAGAATAAACTCTCGTTTTAAATCCATTGCAATTTTTTTTCTTCTTCTTTTTCGAGTTAGAATAAAAAGAAAACAATTTAGCATCTTTGGTACAATCTATATTTTCGCGAAATGGATCATAATAAAATGGATTTTAGGTATCTAGGGAAGATTCACTTGGAAGTAACTATTTCCTAGATACCTATGGTACTTCACGGTTGAATGAATCAAAAAATATCTAAAAAAGACCTAAAGTTAATGATTTATCAATGGGTAATGTTGCTCCAATACCTAACCAAAGAGCTACTACAGTACCGATTAAAAAAACGGTCGTAGCTACTGGGCGGCGAAATGGATTTTGGAATTTATTGACATTCTCTAGAAAAGGTACTGTCAATAAGCCTGTTGGCACAGAAACCATTAAAAGAACGCCCAATAACTTATTGGGTACCGTACGGAGTATTTGAAACACGGGAAAGAAGTACCACTCGGGTAATATTTCCAGAGGAGTTGCAAACGGATCTGCCGGTTCACCAATCATTGATGGCTCGAGAACCGCTAAACCTACATTACATGCAATAGTACCTAGAATTACTACTGGAAAAATATATAAAAGATCGTTGGGCCATGCGGGTTCCCCGTAATAATTATGTCCCATCCCTTTAGCTAATTTAGCTCTTAATACAGGATCATTTAAGTCTGGTTTCTTTGTTATTGGGATAGGTGAACTCTTTAGGATCCATCCCCCAAAGGAACCGGACATGAGAATTTATCATCATCCGGCTCGAGCAAGAGTGAAAGAAATAAGACCGCGGAAGATCCTTAATAGAATTAAGGTTTATAATGACTCAATGACTCTAGGCAAGAAAAGCTTTATCAGATTCTCTTTTCCGAAGTTGCACCTACAACTACTCATTGAAAATAATCCTATTCTTATGGGTAAATGCTCAATATCCAAGTGGGCTTACAAATTTGATCATGATCAATTGCTTTGTGGATTGTCTCATGTCTCTTGATTAGTTGGTATTTATCCCCTCAATATCGCAAGTTTCTTACCTCCAAACAAAATATTTACTTGTTACTAATAAAAAATCAAAAAGTTTAGCCTACATTCTTCCTTAGATCCCTTCTTTTACTCCGATAGTATTGCGGATCACAATCGATGCAAAGAAAATGAATGCATTTCCATACTATAATAAAAAGGTAAGTGTAATAAATAGAGAACTGGATCATGTCACATGACTTATTCCATTTCTACTCTATGGGATCTTACGGAGCCTGTTCATGGATGACATGGTTGCGGTATGATCATAGAAGATATTCTCCTCAAGTGAACCAGCCTATCCTTCCTAGGTAGGGGACTTACATGTTGATTGGATGCGGAGACACCTTTGGTTGTGAATTCTAATGTGGCAGATCCAATTCTTTATCTGCATGGCCAAATCAATAATTCAAGTCACACACTCCCATAATCCGCCTTTTTTCTTTCGTAAAATTAACTTCAACTATTTGTATTGTATAAAAATACTTTGGAGTTGAAGAGAAGTATCCAAATGACATGTGTTATTTTACAATAACCCATGCTTGTAGCAATGAAATACCAAAACCTACCCGATATGATATATGATAATTATAATTCTCTATGATATGCCTTCCCTATAAAGGACCCGAAATACCTTGCTTACGTATCATTGGAAAGTGCATTAACATAAATACGGCAGTAAGCAGAGGCAGTACAAAGGTATGTAAACTATAAAAACGAGTCAAAGTGGATTGGCCCACACTAGCACTTCCGCGTAATAACTCCACTAAAGGCGATCCTATTACCGGAATGGCGTCAGGTACACCTGTCACAATTTTGACTGCCCAATAGCCAATTTGATCCCAAGGCAAAGAATAACCAGTTACACCAAATGATGCAGTCAAAACAGCCAAAACCACACCTGTGACCCAAGTTAATTCGCGGGGTTTTTTAAATCCCCCTGTGAGATACACACGAAATACATGCAGGATCATCATTAAAACCATCATACTTGCTGACCATCGATGAACTGATCGGATTAACCAACCAAAGTTGGCCTCGGTCATTATGTATTGAACCGAGGAAAAAGCCTCTGTAACGGTTGGTCGGTAGTAAAAAGTCATAGCAAAACCGGTAGCGACTTGTACTAGAAAACAAGTAAGTGTAATTCCCCCTAAACAATAAAATATGTTGACATGGGGAGGAACATATTTACTAGTTATATCATCTGCAATTGCCTGAATCTCAAGACGTTCCTCAAACCAATCATATACTTTATTGAGATAGGTAACTAACCCGAGTCCCCCTCTAAGAGCCGTATATGAAAATTTCATCTCGTACGGCTCAAGCAGAAACACAAAAATTTTCAACGAATATTAGAAAAAAGGTTCAAAACTTCATCAGCCACTGAATTGGGTCGATTTGCCTTGAAGATATCAAATAAGAAAAATCCGGAATATCTTCTTTGTGATGATAATGCCAAAAAATCTCAAGTTGGCGCGTCTTTCTTTCTTCCTTTCCCTTATGTTGGTCATTAGAGGCTTCTTGACTTTTCTCTTCCCTATAAAGGATTTGTTTTTTTATGCGTAATATAGAAATTATCTTGTTGAGATCCTATGAATCAGTTCAATTAAAACCTTAGATTCATACTAGAGCCACGATGATTTAGTCTCAAGCTAAACAAAAGGCAAGGGTTCTTCGAATAAGAACCGCTTGATAATCATTTATTGAATCAGTGTAATGACTCGACAAAATCGAGAGAAAAAAAGTTGTCTTTTGGGCAAACAAAATTGGAAGGAAGAAAATTTCTTTTTTATTTTTATTTAAGAACTACTTGAATTTTTCAGTCTGGTTGCGAGGTCTTAATAGTGAGTATGAATCATAGTTCCATTTTTTTTTGATCCACTCTATCTATTTCGTGTTCCAGATACTAGAATAAATAATATCTGACGAATTAGAATCATCTTGATAGAGATAACAGGCCCTTTCTATGTATTATCAATAGGATCAATTCTAACAAGTCACACACTCATATTCCAGAGATACCGAAACAAAAAAATTCCGCGGTCGAACTACCATAATATCTAGAAATGTAGATCTTAAACTAGAAAGGCTTTTTTGGATGGAAAAACTCTGACTTCCTAGTTTTAGTTAGTAGAAACCTAATTGGTTAAAATTCCGTCCAGTAAAACGGAAGAATTATAAATTTCTAAAATGATAGATAGGAATATAGCGAATAAAGCCATTGCGATCCCCATAAAAGGAGTAGTCCCCCAACCCGGGGCGACTTTCCCATATTCCGAATTCAAGGGTTTCAGTAAACTACCTGCACCAGTTCGTTTTGGCCTAGGTTTAGAACTATCTTCAACGGTTTGTGTAGCCATAAATTCTATTTAATCATTGGTGTTGACTTTGTATACTATTCCGTTGTAGTTGTAAATACACGATCTTTTCGTAGATCCATTGTAATCTTGAAATTCTATAAAAATGGAAACAGCAACTTTAGTCGCCATCTCCATATCTGGTTTACTTGTAAGCTTTACTGGGTATGCCTTATATACCGCGTTTGGGCAACCCTCTCAACAATTAAGAGATCCATTCGAAGAACACGGAGACTAATTTAAGTAAGAAGTCTCCCAGATAGGGGGACTTCTTACTTAAATGAAATTATTTTATTCTTTTAGTTGGAGTTGGTGGAACCTTAGGTGGTTCTCGGAAGAAGATAGCGAAAAAAATTATCCCTAAAGTCGAAACTAAAAGGAACGTATAAACCAATGCTTCCATAGATTCGATCCTGGTTTATTTACAATTATAACTTCCACACCTATTCATTTGTCATTTGGGATAATTTCCCATATAAAGAAAGAAAAAGAGTCAAAGAAAGGATGGGAGATGTTTCCCATGTCAAATCAAAAAAGAGAGGTGAAAGATACTATAACAATGTGTATCAAACTGCCTGTTTCCTTGTAGTTGGATCTCCCACTTTTTGGAATGTTCCAAATTCCACTTGAGCATCCAAATCTGGATCAATACCAGCAAAAACATCTCGGAACAATGTTCTAGCGCCATGCCAAATGTGTCCGAAAAAGAAGAGCAAAGCAAAGGTAGCATGACCAAAAGTGAACCAACCCCTTGGACTGCTGCGAAAAACACCATCAGATTTCAAAGTAGCCCGGTCTAATTCAAAAATTTCCCCTAATTGAGAACGCCTCGCATATTTTTTTACAGTAGCAGGATCAGAATAACTTACTCCATTAAGTTCGCCACCATAGAACTCCACCGTTACACCTACTTGTTCAACACTATATTTGGATTCTGCTCTTCTAAAAGGAACGTCTGCTCTAACAATTCCCTCCTCATCTACCAAAACAACCGGAAATGTTTCAAAAAAAGTAGGCATACGGCGTACAAAAAGCTCACGTCCTTCTTTATCTCTAAAGACGGGATGTCCTAACCATCCAACAGCTATTCCATCCCCATTGTCCATTGAGCCTGCTCTGAATAATCCCCCTTTTGCCGGATTATTACCAATATAATCATAAAAGGCTAATTTTTCGGGAATTTTAGACCAAGCTTCTGATAAACTAAGATTTTCGGCTAAACCATTGCTAACTCTTCGATATATTTCTTGCTGAAAGTATCCCTGATCCCACTGATAACGAGTAGGCCCAAATAATTCGATTGGGGTCGTTGCTGACCCATACCACATAGTTCCAGCAACTACGAAAGCTGCAAAAAAAACAGCAGCGATACTACTGGAAAGTACAGTTTCAATATTGCCCATACGTAATCCTTTATATAGACGTTGAGGCGGACGGACACTAAGATGGAATAAGCCCGCTAATATACCCAATGTACCCGCAGCAATATGATGAGAAGCTATTCCCCCCGGAACAAAAGGATCAAAACCTTCTGCACCCCACGCTGGATTTACAGCTTGTACTTTTCCAGTTAGTCCATAAGGATCGGATACCCATATCCCAGGACCATACAAACCCGTTACATGAAATGCCCCAAAGCCAAAGCAAGCCACCCCTGCAAGAAATAAATGAATTCCAAAGATCTTGGGCAAATCCAAAGAGGGTTTTCCCGTCCGCTCATCAGAGAATATTTCTAGGTCCCAATATACCCAATGCCAGATCGCTGCCAAGAAACACAAGCCAGAAAACACAATATGCGTACCTGCCACACCTTCATAACTCCAAATACCCGGATTTGTTACAGTTCCTCCTGAAATACTCCAACCACCCCACGAATCCGTTATTCCTAAACGAGTCATGAAGGGAATTACGAACATACCTTGTCTCCACATTGGATCCAGAACAGGATCAGAGGGATCAAAAACTGCTAATTCGTATAAAGCCATTGAGCCAGCCCAACCAGAAACTAGAGCTGTGTGCATTATATGCACCGCAAGCAATCGACCCGGATCATTCAATACGACAGTATGAACACGATACCAAGGCAAACCCATGGAAATACCCCTTTAGCAAAGAAAAATAGACACGATGTCGCTTTATTTTATCGCATTGAAAAAGACTATCCATATCCTATGTACCTAACCCTTCTAGGGGATTCTGTGTCAGAAAGCGCGAATATTTATTTCATTCCATTAAAAAT
>NW_028261000.1:25000-35063 GCF_056163025.1 Triticum urartu | reverse complement strand
ATAATTTCCATTTCTTTTCTAAAAAGAAAAAAAATGTTTTAAATAAAACATTTTTCTTTAGTGATATTAAATATTTTTATGCAAAAAGAAGTGCTTTAAAAAGAACCTCTGTCCCTTCATTTCCAAATTATTACAAATATCAATTAACGGAGCGTTTGGATTCTTGGAGTTATCGTGTCATTAGCCTAGGATTTACCCTTTTAACCGTAGGTATTCTTTGTGGAGCAGTATGGGCTAATGAGGCCTGGGGATCCTATTGGAATTGGGATCCTAAGGAAACTTGGGCATTTATTACTTGGACCATATTCGCAATTTATTTACATAGTAGAACAAATCCAAATTGGAAGGGTACGAATTCTGCACTTATAGCTTTGATAGGATTTCTTATAATTTGGATTTGTTATTTTGGTATAAATCTATTAGGAATAGGCTTACATAGTTATGGTTCGTTTACATTAACACCTAAATGATTACATAAAATAAAACCTTCATGAAATGAAGGTTTTTACTTTTATGTTTTATTTGAGAACCCCTTGAACGCCTTATCAAAGGGTTCTCAAAAATTCGAGATAGATCTAATTATACTTTTTTACTTATTTCTGCATTATATACTTTTTTAC
Source organism: Triticum urartu (assembly GCF_056163025.1). Lineage (NCBI taxonomy): Eukaryota > Viridiplantae > Streptophyta > Magnoliopsida > Poales > Poaceae > Triticum > Triticum urartu. The sequence goes on along the minus strand of NW_028261000.1, from coordinate 34,443 downwards.
TTATTTCTGCATTAATAGAGCAGACGAGTAAAAAAAAGCAAACCTATTTAGGATAATAATTGGATAAGAGAGCCTCTACCCTGTCAACGGATAGGGAGAGAACAAAATCTGGATAAATACCAATTCCTATTACTGGTAAAAAGATACAGATTAAAATAAAGAGTTCTCGTGGTCCAGAATCCACAAAATTTGCGTTTGGAACATTAAATAGCTTGTATCCATAGAACATCTGGCGTAACATAGATAATAAATAAATAGGAGTTAATATCATTCCAATTGCCATTACAAAAGTAATTAGTGTTTTTGGCATTAACAGAAATTTTGGACTAGTAATTAGTCCAAAAAATACTACTAATTCTGCGACAAAACCACTCATTCCTGGTAAGGCAAGAGAAGCCATTGAAAAGCTACTAAACATGGTAAAAATTTTAGGCATTGGGATAGATATTCCCCCCAGTTCTTCGAGATAAACAAGACGCATTCTATCAGAAGCGGTTCCTGCCAAGAAAAAAAGTGTAGCACCAATAAATCCATGGGATAATATTTGTAAAATAGCTCCATTGAGTCCAATGTTGGTTATGGAACCAATTCCTATAATTATGAAACCCATGTGAGATACAGAGGAATAAGCTATTCTTTTTTTGAAATTTCGTTGACCAAGAGAAGTTGAAGCTGCATAGATTATTTGGATCGCTCCTATTATTACTAACCAGGGCGAAAATAGATAATGAGCATGAGGTAACAATTCCATGTTGATCCGAATCAATCCATATGCTCCCATCTTTAATAATATTCCCGCTAAAAGCATACATGTACTATAATGTGCTTCCCCATGGGTATCTGGTAACCACGTATGTAGGGGTATAATCGGCAATTTGACAGCATAAGCAATAAGGAAGCCAAAATATAAAAGTATTTCCAAGGTTGCAGGGTATGATTGATTAATTAATCTTTCCAAATCTAATCCTGGTTCGTTGGAACCATATAAGCCCATACCCAGAACTCCGATTAAGAAAAAAATGGAACCGCCTGCAGTATACAAAATAAACTTTGTAGCTGAATATAGACGCCTCTTCCCCCCCCACATGGATAAAAGTAAGTAAACAGGAATTAATTCTAACTCCCACATGATAAAAAAAAGTAAAAGGTCTCGCGAAGAAAATAATCCTATTTGACCACTATACATTGCGAGCATCAGGAAATAGAATAATCGCGAATTCCGTGTAATTGGCCAAGCTGCTAAAGTAGCTAAAGTAGTGATAAATCCTGTCAATAAAATAGATCCTAATGAAAGTCCATCGATTCCCAATCTCCAGTGGAAATCGAAGACATCTATCCATTTATAATCCTCCTTTAATTGGATTAAGGGATCCTCCAGTTGGAAATGATAACAGAACGCATAAGTCATTAGAAGGAATTCTAATAAACAAATAGATATAGTATACCACCTAACGACTTTGTTTCCCTTATGAGGTAAAAAGAAAATTAATGAACCTGCAAATATCGGCAAAACAACAAGTATTGTTAACCAAGGAAAATAACTCATGATAAAGTGATAAAGACAAGATACGTTTTGACCAGAAAAGCCCGTGCTCGATTATTTCGAGCACAGGCTTCTTCGGTAAAGAGGAATCAGACGATTCGAGTGAAGTTTTTTGTAACGTATCAATAAGATAGAGCCATGCTACGTGTTGTTTCAGGCCCTAAATAAACGCGGACACTTAAAAAATCTGTCGGGCAGGCAGATTCACATCTCTTACAACCCACACAATCTTCGGTTCTCGGCGCGGAAGCAATTTGCTTGGCTTTACATCCATCCCAGGGTATCATTTCTAATACATCTGTTGGACAAGCTCGTACACATTGAGTGCATCCTATACATGTATCGTAAATTTTTACGGAATGTGACATTGGATCTATAAATTTTTCTTTTCAACATAAAATTTTTCGATCTGGTAAAAATGAAATTAGTACTATAATGAGTCATATGTATTGTAGACACCAGACGAAGCAATGGTTTATCCAAACTTCAAAAAAAAAAATCTATTTTTTAATCTGTTTGTGAGAAAGCGTGAAGAGAGCCAAGAGACTTTAATTTTGGATTTCAACAATAAATAAGAAATAAGAAAGAATTTTACGAATTGTACAGACGAATTCGAATTAGCCAATAAATTGGCTATCGTCTTTTCAATATAAATTATTGCAATATTCAAATTGCAATATCAATGAATTACAAATACAAAAATTCATTTAAGTGAAAAAGAATACTATGCAATAATCTACTAAAAAAAATGGATATTCTCAAATAATACTAAGAAAATAGTATTGATTTCTATTTATTTTAATATGTGCGCCTTTGTTTAGAGGATTCTATGTCTAATTATTCAAAAGTCTAATTATTCAATAAATTAGATTGATTGATACGAGTGGATTTCCTATTACGATGGATGGAAGAAAGAATGGATAGTCCAATAGCGGCTTCAGCAGCTGCAAGGGCTATAACAAAAATTGCGAAAATATCTCCTTTTAATTGGCGACTATCAAATAGATCAGAAAATGTTACGAGATTTAGATTAATTGAATTCAGTATAAGTTCAAGACATATTAGAGCTCTAACCATGTTTCGGCTTGTGATCAATCCATAGATACCAATCGAAAATAAATAGACACTCAAAAAAAGTACATGCTCAAACATCATTAACTAACTCCTTATCAATCTCGATTCATTTCAATATGAGGGCAAGAATTGAACCGATTCAATTAATTACAATAGAACAATTACACAACAAAAGAAAAAAAAAAAAAAAAAAAGGAGGTATTTGTTGGCAGTAGATGGATTTTACTAAATCAAAATTGTGATTCTTTAGTTATTTATTTTAGATTTGCAATTCTTATAATTTGTACTTTTTCTAAGTTTTCTTATTGCCGAGCCATAGTAATTGCACCTATTAAAGAAACTAGAAGAATTATGGAAATGAGTTCAAACGGAAGATAAAAATCGGTTGCTAAATGAATTCCAATTTGTTGAACATTATTTATGAGACCCTGTTCTACTATTTGGTTTGATCTTGTAGTCCAAAGAATTCCATACCACGACGTATCTGGGATAGTAGTCATTAGTGAAAAAACAATAGTTATACAAACGAGTGAAGTGAACCCATCTCCAATAGTCCAATAATTCTTATCTTTAGACCATTCTGAGCCATTTACGAACATTACAGCGAATATGATCAAGACATTTATGGCTCCCACATAAATAAGAAGTTGTGCGACAGCTACAAAGTAGGAATTTAATAAAAAATAGAATAAGGATATACAAACAAGAACTAATCCCAGCGAAAAGGCAGAATAAATGGGGTTGGTAAGTAATACTACTCCTAGACCCCCTAGTAGAAGAACAAATCCCCCAAATAGCATAAGAATCTCATGTATTGGTCCAGGTAAATCCATTATGGATAAAAAGAAATTAATAGTATAAAATTTTTCATGAACTGACTAAAACTAAAGGATTCAAGGAAGGAAAAAAGGATTAGGGTATTTTTTTGTGTATAAACTTATAGTTATAAATTATATTATATCACGAAAATCTAGTCTGATTTAAAATAAGAAATAATTTCCAATAAGCAGTAGTTTTTCGTTTTTCTTTATAGTTTAATTTTAAAGTTTAATAAAGAATTATTAGATTTTTATAACAGAAAGACAAAATCAAAGTTTAGTAATCAGTAATCGTTCTTGAATTCGAAGATTTTTCTTTGTTTATTTTACTTTCAGACGAATTCCTAATTGTTTGAATTGTGTAATCTCCCATTATGGAGATTGGTAACCGACTTAAAGCAATTTGATTGTAATTCAATTCATGACGATCATAGGTAGAAAGTTCATATTCTTCAGTCATTGATAAACAGCTTGTTGGACAGTACTCAACACAATTGCCACAAAATATACAAACTCCGAAATCAATACTATAATTAAGCAATTGTTTTCTTTTAATATCCTTTTCAAATCTCCAATCCACAACGGGTAAATCTATCGGACATACGCGAACACATACTTCACAAGCAATACATTTATCAAATTCAAAGTGGATTCGCCCTCGGAAACGCTCTGGTGTAATTGATTTTTCATAAGGGTAGTGAATCGTTATAGGTAAACGATTTGTGTGGGATAAGGTAGTTATGAAACTTTGACCTATGTACCTTGTAGCACGTATTGTTTGTTGACCATAACTCATGAACCCAGTTACCATAGGGAACATATTCATTCTAAATATCTATGAAAAAGATATGTTTCTTTCTCTTGTTTGAGAGAGCTTTTGTGTTGAAAATATTCTTACTATTATTGTATTATCTTATTTATAGTGAAACAAGTTGAGAAGAGGTTGTTAATAAGAGATTGCCCAGGGAAATAGGTAAAAGAAATTTCCATCCAAGATTTAATAACTGATCCATTCTCATCCTCGGTAAAGTCCATCTTATTGTGATAGAAATGAAGAGAAATAAATAAGCTTTAGTTAATGTAATAAATATACCCATTGTCATTTCCAAAATTCCAACTGCTTTATTCATTTGGAAAAAATCAAAAAAGGATATATAGGGAATAGATAAATTCCACCCGCCCAAGTAGAGAACTGTTACAAATAAAGAAGAAACTAATAAATTTAGGTAAGAAACAAGATAAAATAAACCATATTTGATACCGGAATATTCAGTTTGGTAACCTGCTACTAATTCTTCCTCCGCTTCTGGTAAATCAAAGGGTAATCTTTCACATTCTGCCAAAGAAGAAATTAAAAAAACCAGAAAACCTATAGGCTGACGCCAAATATTCCATCCAAAAAAACCGTATTTTGACTGTGCTTCAACTATATCAACTGTACTTGAACTGTTAGATAATCATAGTCGGTGATAACATCACAGTTCCCACCGCTATTTCAAAACCGTACATGAAACCTTAGCTTCATACGGCTTCTCTATGATCAGAAAAAGGAAAGGACTGTTTTGTTCCTAGCCCCGGGGGCGTAGATAGAATTAGATAAAATAAAATAGATTTGAAAGTCCTAAATTAGACCAAAGGAATTCCGTCTGCTAGAATAAGAAAAAGCGCTTCCGAATTGATCTCATCCTTTATAATATAATGAAAATTTTTCTTTGTTCAGTAATAACTTAATCTTGGAATAAAACACTTGTTACTTGTTATAGGAATTCAATTAATAAATGGAAAGAGTTGGGTATTAGTTCATGAGCAATTCTGCATGAATATGGATAGAGGAAGGAAATAATGAAAATTTTTTCTAGTGCACTCCATATCTTTTTTACTATTCTTCTTTCCCCAGGGAGGGGGTATTTAAAAAGAAAAAATGGATAAAGGGTTAATTCGTTCTTGATAGCCATTTCCTTAACAAGTGAATGGGAACATACTCTGGATCGGAATCCGAAGAAAGTACTACTTGATAATTTCTACAAATTGCAAGTCCTTATTATGATTCCTTTTATGGGCAAAAATCTCTAATGTTTTAGATTTTCCATTACTAATCCTTTATGTACTTTAGTGTTCCTAACCCTTCACTAACTTTTGGTGGATTCTTCTTATGGATTATTAAGTTATAGTAATAACTAGGAGTATTCTAGTAATGGAATTCCATATCGTGAATCCTTTATTCTTGGCCGCTTCAAGATATGATGACTAATTAAAAAATATCAACCTTGGGATAAAGAGTTTACACTGCTTATGTTTACTTCCACTTTTTTCTTGTACGTAGGAAATGAGATTTTTTCTTTTTACTACAAATTTATAAGCTGTTTTGTTTCACTCATATAGCTATCTAGTTTAACTTACCAACCCAAATACTAAATAAGAAAAGGAATATAAATAGTTAATGGATTTTATAGGAAAAAGATCTATTTTAACGAATCACACGTAGAGATATTGCTAGCACACAAAAAGTTAATGGTATTTCATAACTAATGGATTGAGCAGCAGCTCGTAGACCGCCTGAAAAAGAATATTTATTATTTGAGCTATATCCTGCCATAAGAAGACCAATAGGAGCTATACTTGAAATGGCAATCCATAAAAAAACACCAATACTAAGATCGGCTAAAACAAAATGATATCCCAAAGGGATAACTAAAAAACTTAATAAAACTGATATGACTGCTATAGAGGGTCCAATGCTAAATAAAGAAATATCTCCTCGGGATGGCAGAATATCTTCTTTAAAAAGTAGCTTAGTCCCATCTGCTATAGCTTGAAGCAGGCCCAGGGGGCCAGCATATTCAGGACCAATACGTTGTTGTATCGACGCAGATATTTCTCTTTCTAACCACACAATTACGAGTACCTCTATTGTTATTCCCAAAAGGAGGGTCAAAATGGGTAGAATCGATATCAGTCCATAGACTTCTTTTAATAATTCCAATTTCGAAAAAGAATTGATAGTTTCTACCTCTACCCTATCTATTATCATTTCAACGATCAACTTCCCCCATAATGATATCTATACTACCTAATATCGTCATGATATCAGCCAATTTCATTTTTTTAACTAGCTGAGGAAGAATTTGCAAATTAATAAACCCGGGTGGACGGATTTTCCATCTCCAGGGGAAAAGGCTATCATCTCCTACTAGATAAATCCCTAATTCACCTTTTGGGGCTTCTACTCTTACATAAAGCTCTTGTCTTGACAATTCAAAATTGGGCGAAGGTTTTTTACCAAGAAATTTATACTCAAAATCATTCCATTCAGAATTATTTTCTTTCTTAAAGCGTCGGACTTCTAAATTTTCATAAGGTCCTCCAGGAATTTTTTCTACAGCTTGTTGAATTATTTTGATGGATTCCCTCATTTCACCAATTCGTACTAAATAGCGAGCTAACGAATCCCCTTCTTTTTGCCATTGGACTTTCCAATCAAATTGGTTGTAAGACTCATAAGGATCTACTTTACGAAGATCCCATTGTATTCCAGAAGCTCGTAACATCGGTCCCGATAAGCCCCAATTTACTGCTTCTTCTCCGCTAATAAAACCTACTCCTTCAACTCGCTCTAAAAAAATTGGATTCTGTGTAATAAGTTGTTGATATTCAACAACTCCGCGTAAAAAATAATCACAGAAATCTAAACATTTATCGATCCATCCATAAGGTAGATCGGCGGCTACTCCTCCGATGCGAAAGTAATTGTGCATCATTCGCATACCTGTAGCAGCTTCAAATAGATCATATATTAATTCTCTCTCTCTAAAAATATAGAAAAAAGGAGTCTGTGCGCCGAGATCCGCCATAAAAGGTCCAAGCCATAGCAAGTGAGAAGCTATCCGGCTTAATTCTAACATAATTACCCTAATATAGCTGGCTCTTTGTGGTATTTGAATATTCTCCAAGAATTCTGGTGCATTTACTGTTATTGCTTCTGTAAACATAGTAGCTAAATAATCCCACCTTGTTACATAAGGTAAGTATTGTATAATAGTTCGGTTTTCCGCGATTTTTTCCATTCCTCTGTGTAAATACCCTAATATGGGTTCACAATCAATAACATCCTCACCATCGAGAGTAACGATCAGTCGAAGAACACCATGCATTGATGGGTGTTGAGGGCCCATATTGACTATCATGAGATCTTTTCTTGTAAGCGGTAGACTCATATCCTTTCTTCCTTAATTCATTATTCCATGAAAATGGATTATTCCATGAATTCCTCAAAGCGAGGCTCATCAAAATGAAAAATCTAAGACTACTATAAGACTACTAAAAAAATAATAAAACAAGAAAAAAATTTGAACGATTAAATTACTGCTCCCGAATATTCAACTGACCGATTAATTTCTTATAACGTACTCTATTTTTCTTTGCCAAATAAGCCAGCAAACGTCGACGTTTTCCCAAAAGTCTTCGTAGACCTCTTTCCGATGAAAAATCTTTTTTGTGTAATTCCAAATGTGAAGCAAGTCTCCGTATCTTATTGGTGAAACTGAATACTTGAAATTCAACAGAACCCCTGTTTTCTTCTTTTTCTTCTTTAACCATAAATCCAAAAATTTTTCTACCTCCTTTCTTTTTCATGTATTTTTCTGATCAGGAAAAATACAAAATTATGTCAGTTATTTTGAAGTTATTCTAATCTCGTACACACACAAATTTGCAATTATTCATCTACTACTGGAATTTGGATTTATTTTATCGATGCAAATTGGATTTGGATAGAAGGGTACATTCTTTCTAATATTTTAGATAGAAGAAATGTTTCTTCTATCTAAAATATTAGAAAGAATTTTGCTGATTTATTTATTGCTATATGCAATTTATGGAATTGATACACCATTTAATTGATATCATTTAGCAAAATGAAACACAGCATATGCATCCATCTTTTGGCTCGAGAATTTCACGGGATAGAGATATGGTATAAGAAATAGACTATTAAGTAACTCTAAATGAATTGTGGATACATCTGTATCCTTAACATACTGAAACGATTGTCATTATTCGTATCAAACCAATAGCGATTCATACAAGCTAAATCTTCTAATCAATGGTGGGCCAATAATGAATTTTTTTGCATATGTATTAAGACGCTTGGCCTGATTTCGAAATTGTCCAGAGTTTTATATGTTGTTTTCATTGCAAAATGATGGGTCTCCTTCCATAACTTTCCAATTACGAGTACGAGAATTGAAAGACATGAAAATTCTCAATTCTCTACGGCGTCTAGTAGATAGAAACAAGAAAATCAGAAGAATCTTTCTCTCTATTCACTATCATTCCGCGTCTTCGACTTCTATTAGTTTCTTTTCTTCTTTAATGCAATAGCTATAGTTTGATATAAGAATCCATTTCTCAAAGTAATGGAAACCATTCTCTTATAGGAAATGGTTCGAAAATCGCTATTCCACCTTTTAGGTATCGTGAAAAGTGATACCTGTGAAGATCGTGCATTTCAGTCAAATTCAGATCCGTTTTTCGAGTCCATGATATAATATAACCAAATTGGATAGATCTTCCACCTGTTTAGCTAAGAAAGAATAGATACAGAGGTGGATAATAGATCGATATGAAGATCATGAGCTGCCCCATAATGAAATCGCCAGTAGTCGCGAATATCTCCTTCTTCCCTAATCCAAGATTGGAGAAAGAAGATCTAAGAGGGACCTATGGAGAATGTAGTCAGAAATCCATAATAGAGTCCGACCACAACGACCGAATTAATTATCCTCATCGAGAAACTTAGACTACTAAATAGAAAAGATTTGAAAATCATGGCATGGGTCTCCTTTTTTTCTTTCTTTAGAGTTTTCTATATGCACAATTTCTCGATGTTTCGATGAGAATTTCTTGACTTTCCATATATAGAAAGAGATAGACTATAAATGACATCTCTTATGTCAATAAGACCAAAGGGATGGATATTAAATGATAGGAAGTGCTAGGAAGTGAAATAG
>NW_028261000.1:0-10000 GCF_056163025.1 Triticum urartu | reverse complement strand
ATTTGGTTCTCTCGCGAAAATCGCGAGTTGCAGAGATGAGAACCATGAAAAGCAAGATCCCGAATAAGAAAACAGAAACCGAGGAAGAGGAAACCACAAGAGTGAAGACTAGTAGAGTCTCGTCTTTTGTCATTCTTTGCTCCTTTTTCACTCAATGATTCCTTCGAATTTGCCGACCAAAAATTCTATATGTCTATTCTATCTATGATATTTCTATATATATAGAATATGATATCTAATATGACATCCGATTTGTCAAAGGGATTGGATTGGTGACTTACCCATTCAGTGACTTTGGCACTGGACGTTCCAAAAACGGGTACTATCGGATCGGGTGAATTAGAGAATAGACAGAGGTCCGTTGGCATTTCAGCCTTTCTTCTCCTTTCAGGGCCTATCCGAAAGAGAATCCAGTACCTCTTGGTCCTGAATATCAGAATAGGACGAACGAACCGGCCTCCGCGGATATCTTTGCTTCGGAACAAAACCCTGCAATCAAATAGATTGTCCCAAGGGCGCCATATTCTAGGAGCCCAAGTTATGCTATTGAAAATTCGTTCCTCTAGCAGTTCCGGTTTGAGCATTCCGTTCCCTTTTTCAAACTCCACTTCTTTTCATATAGCAATCCCTGATCAAAGAGAGAACAATATCCATTTCAAAACATTTCTAACAGATTCCTTAGTTCGGACCGACGAAGTAATGTCACTCGACTATTATCAACCTGACTGCAATCTTTTTCTGTCGGTAAGGATTGCACCAGAGCACCTTCTACTTCTAATAGGCCATGAACTATAGATAGAGAAGAATCATTCTGAGCGAGTACATAAGAAGCGATCCACTTTTTTTCATCGGTTCCAGGGGAAGACCAAAGATCTTGCGCGGCAGGTCCGCCAGAAAAACTCAAAAGAGAAAGAAGTCTCGTTAATCTCTTCATGCTCGTTCCAAGTTCGAAGTACCTTTTGGCCAAAGAAAAACCCGCTTCCTGACACGATTGCCTCTTTATCTTTATATAGATAGATTCTATGGGGTTATTACTTAGTAAGTCTATTTTGTACAAGAGCCCCTCCTATCTGATAGAAAAGGGTCCCATGATCCCGAGCCGATCTTACCTTGGCTCGCAAACCCCAAGTTTGTCTATGAAGAGCTAATCTAATTGTATTTTTTTCTAGAATGGATTTCTTATGTGGAATACTAATGGATAGGGCTTCGTTGCTAAGTGCTACAAGATCTAGTGCACTGGAACTCGTGGTTATGGACCCGAATCCTTTAGTATGGAACATTGTCTTTTCCAAGTAAAAACCCCTAGTATATGAAAGAATGAAAAGGTGCTTTCGTTCTTGTGGAATAAGAAGCCCTCGTACCTTAATGAAAGGAAAATCGTAATTTTTCGTTAGGTATTTGACCAAATAGGATCGTCCAGTTCCTACAGAACCTATCACTAAAATACCCGATAGGGCTAAGCGGAACGAAAAGGGTTTTCCATGAGATGGTAAATGAAAACGATTAGTCCCACACGAGGTTTGGGAATAAGTGATTGTCTGATAATGAGCAAGGAATATACGTCTTTCTGCTAAAGAGGATCTATTAAACTCATAATTCATTAGATCCTTGTTATCAATGCCAACTAGGTATCATAAGTAAATGGATCCCGGTTGTTCAATCCTTTGATAACCAAGGTCATTCTTTGCTAAAGAGAAATGATCACTATGAGTCAGACTCAATAGAATTGGATCCATTCCAAATAGCGAGAATTAGGATTCTTGATCCCTCTCAATCTCTCTTTCAATTCGAGGATCCAGAGAGGTGTTTTCATAGTCATCTCCGAATATTTGCCATCTCGGAATATTTTCGATTTCATTTTTCTATGATATGTCTTTCTATATGAAAATTGGTTATTTACGATGTACGATGATCCCTGTTAAGCATCCATGGCTGAATGGTTAAAGCGCCCAACTCATAATTGGTAAATTTGCGGGTTCAATTCCTGCTGGATGCACACGAACGGGAACATTCCATAAGTCTATTGGAACTGGCTCTCTATCCATGGAATCTCATCCATCATCCATACATAACGAATTGGTATGGTATATTCATACCATAACATAAGAACAATAAGAACTCGAATTCTTATCGATACTGGAACTCAGAGCATAGGAGGGAAAGTCGATTTATGGATGGAATCAAATACGCAGTATTTACAGAAAAAAGTCTTCGTTTATTGGGAAAGAATCAATATACTTTTAATGTCGAATCGGGATTCACTAAGACAGAAATAAAGCATTGGGTCGAACTCTTCTTTGGTGTTAAGGTGGTAGCTGTGAATAGCCATCGACTACCTGGAAAAGGTAGAAGAATAGGACCTATTCTGGGCCATACAATGCATTACAGACGTATGATCATTACCCTTCAACCGGGTTATTCTATTCCACTTCTAGATAGAGAAAAAAACTAAAGGAGAATACTTAATAATACGGCGAAACATTTATACAAAACACCTATCCCGAGCACACGCAAGGGAACCGTAGACAGGCAAGTGAAATCCAATCCACGAAATAATTTGATCCATGGACGGCACCGTTGTGGTAAAGGTCGTAATTCCAGAGGAATCATTACCGCAAGGCATAGAGGGGGAGGTCATAAGCGCCTATACCGTAAAATAGATTTTCGACGGAATCAAAAAGACATATCTGGTAGAATCGTAACCATAGAATACGACCCTAATCGAAATGCATACATTTGTCTCATACACTATGGGGATGGTGAGAAGAGATATATTTTACATCCCAGAGGGGCTATAATTGGAGATACTATTGTTTCTGGTACAAAAGTTCCTATATCAATGGGAAATGCCCTACCTTTGAGTGCGGTTTGAACTATTGATTTACGTAATTGGAAGTAACCAATTAGGTTTACGACGAAACCTAGAAATCGATCACTGATCCAATTTGACTACCTCTACGGGATAGACCTCAACAGAAAACTGTTGAGTAACGGCAGCAAGTGATTGAGTTCAGTAGTTCCTCATAGAAAATTATTGGCTCTAGAGATATGGTAATATGGAGAAGACAAAATTGTTTGAAGCACGCACAGAACCGGAAGCGCCCCTTGTTTCAAAGAGAGGAGGACGGGTTATTCACATTTAATTTGATGGTCAGAGGCAAATTGAAAGCTAAGCAGTGGTAATTAAGACCCCCGGGGGAAAATAGGGATGTCTCCTACGTTACCCATAATATGTGGAAGTATCGACGTAATTTCATAGAGTCATTCGATCTGAATGCTACATGAAGAACATAAGCCAGATGACGGAACGCAGAGACCTAGGATGTAGAAGATCATAACATGAGCGATTCGGCAGATTTGGATTCCTTTCCTATATATCCACTCATGTGGTACTTCATCATATGATTCATATAAGATCCATCTGTCTAGAGATCGTCATATACATCTAGAAAGCCGTATGCTTTGGAAGAAGCTTGTACAGTTTGGGAAGGGGTTTTTTGAGAGAAAAGAAGAATCTACTTCAACCGATATGCCCTTAGGCACGGCCATGCATAACATAGAAATCACACGTGGAAGGGGTGGGCAATTAGCTAGAGCAGCAGGTGCTGTAGCGAAACTCATTGCAAAAGAGGGTAAATCGGCCACTTTAAGATTACCATCTGGGGAGGTCCGTTTAGTATCCCAAAACTGCTTAGCAACAGTCGGACAAGTGGGTAATGTTGGGGTGAACCAAAAAAGTTTGGGTAGAGCCGGATCTAAGTGTTGGCTAGGTAAACGCCCCGTAGTAAGAGGGGTAGTTATGAACCCTGTGGACCACCCCCATGGGGGCGGTGAAGGGAAAGCTCCCATTGGTAGAAAAAAACCCACAACCCCTTGGGGTTATCCTGCGCTTGGAAGAAGAACTAGGAAAAGGAAAAAATATAGCGATAGTTTTATTCTTCGTCGCCGTAAGTAAATACGTAACTAGGAATATGGAAAATTGCATTTTTGGAATTTGCAATAATGCGATGGGCGAACGACGGGAATTGAACCCGCGCATGGTGGATTCACAATCCACTGCCTTGATCCACTTGGCTACATCCGCCCCTTATCCAGCTAAAGGATTTTTTTCTTTTTTCCATTGATCATTATTCTATTTATTCTGACCTCCGTACTTCGATCGAGATATTGGACATAGAATGCCACTCTTTAAAAAGGAAAAAAGGAGTAATCAGCTGTGACACGAAAAAAAACGAATCCTTTTGTAGCTCATCATTTATTGGCAAAGATAGAAAAGGTCAATATGAAGGAGGAGAAAGAAACAATAGTAACGTGGTCCCGGGCATCTAGCATTCTACCCACAATGGTTGGCCATACAATCGCGATTCATAATGGAAAGGAACATATACCTATTTACATAACAAATCCTATGGTAGGTCGCAAATTGGGGGAATTCGTGCCTACTCGGCATTTCACGAGTTATGAAAATGCAAGAAAGGATACTAAATCTCGTCGTTAACTGAATTCTGAATAGAAAGATTAAGAAGAAAAAAAGATTCAAAATAAAGACAGAAATACCCAATATCTTGCTAGAACAAGATATTGGGTATTTCTGTCTTCAAAAATTCTTATATGTTAGCAGAAAAACCTTATCCATTAATAGATGGAACTTCAACAGCAGCTAAGTCTAGAGGGAAGTTGTGAGCATTACGTTCGTGCATTACTTCCATACCAAGGTTAGCACGGTTGATGATATCAGCCCAAGTATTAATAACGCGACCTTGACTATCAACTACAGATTGGTTGAAATTGAAACCATTTAGGTTGAAAGCCATAGTACTAATACCTAAAGCAGTGAACCAGATTCCTACTACAGGCCAAGCAGCCAAGAAGAAGTGTAAAGAACGAGAGTTGTTGAAACTAGCATATTGGAAGATTAATCGGCCAAAATAACCATGAGCAGCCACAATATTATAAGTTTCTTCCTCTTGACCAAATTTGTAACCCTCATTAGCGGATTCATTTTCAGTAGTTTCCCTGATCAAACTAGAGGTTACCAAGGAACCATGCATAGCACTGAATAGGGAACCGCCGAATACACCAGCTACACCTAACATGTGGAATGGATGCATAAGGATGTTGTGCTCTGCCTGGAATACAATCATAAAGTTGAAAGTACCAGAGATTCCTAAAGGCATACCATCAGAAAAGCTTCCTTGACCAATAGGGTAAATCAAGAAAACAGCAGTAGCAGCTGCAACAGGAGCTGAATATGCAACAGCAATCCAAGGACGCATACCCAGACGGAAACTAAGTTCCCACTCACGACCCATATAACAAGCTACACCAAGTAAGAAGTGTAGAACAATTAGCTCATAAGGACCACCATTGTATAACCACTCATCAACAGATGCAGCTTCCCAAATTGGGTAAAAGTGCAATCCGATCGCCGCAGAAGTAGGGATAATAGCACCAGAGATAATATTGTTTCCATAAAGTAAAGAACCAGAAACAGGCTCACGAATACCATCAATATCTACTGGAGGGGCAGCGATGAAGGCGATAATAAATACAGAAGTTGCGGTCAATAAGGTAGGGATCATCAAAACACCGAACCATCCGATGTAAAGACGATTTTCAGTGCTAGTTATCCAGTTGCAGAAGCGACCCCACAGGCTTGTACTTTCGCGTCTCTCTAAAATTGCAGTCATGGTAAGATCTTGGTTTATTCAAATTGCAAGGACTCCCAAGCACACGTATTAACTAGAATATAGATAATAGAAGGCTTGTTATTTAACAGTATAACATAGACTATATACCAATGTCAACCAAGTCAGCCCAAAGATTAGCTATCCATATAACTAAATTAACCAAACCAATAATTTTGTATTTGTAAATGAAGTGAGTCAAAGTGAAAAACTTTGATGGGTCTTTTCTATATGGGTTGCCCGGGACTCGAACCCGGAACTAGTCGGATGGAGTAGATAATTCTTCCTTGTTACAATAGAGAAAAATCCCTCCCCAAATCGTGCTTGCATTTTTCATTGCACACGACTTTCCCTATGTAGAAATAGCCAATTTCTATTCCAAAGAGGAAGTTCTACTAATTTTTTTAATTAGTAAGTTGATTCACCTACTCTTTATTATAATAAAAAGAACATTTCAGAATGAAAAATAGAAAAGTTTTTTCTTGATCATTTATCAACCCTTTCCTGTTTCTTAATTTCGTCTAATGATTAATTAAGAGGGTTGACCAGGTCATTGATACGTATAATATCCAAATACCAAATACGCTCAGTGTGTGATCCACAGAAAGAAAAAAGAGTTGTTTTGGTGAACATCAAAGAAAAAACTTGCTCTTCTTCCATAAAAAATTCTTCTAAAAATGCCGAACCCAATCGTTGCATAAAAGTTCGTACCGTGCTTTTATGTTTACGAGCTAAAGTTCTAGCACATGAAAGTCGAAGTATATACTTTAGTCGATACAAAGTCCGTTTTTTCGAAGATCCACTATGATAATGAAAAAGATTTCTACATATCCGACCAAATCGATCAAGAATATCCCAATCTGATAAATCTGTCCAAATGGGTTTACTAATAGGATGCCCCGATCCAGTACAAAATTGAGCTTTTGATAAGTATCCTATGAGGAGAGTAGCGGGGACTATGGTATCGAATTTTTTCATTCGAGTATCTATTAGAAATGAATTCTCCAGCATTTGATTCCTTACTAACAAAGAACTTTTTTGTACACTTGAAAGGTACCCCATAAAATCGAAGCAAGAGTTTGCTAATTGGTTTATATGGATTCTTCGCGGCTGAGTCCAAAAACAGAAATAATATTGCCAGAAATTGATAAGGTAGCATTTCCATTTCTTCTTCAAAAAAAAAGTGCCTTTTGATGCAAGAATTGCCTTTCCTTGATATCGAACATAATGCATAAGAGGATCCATAAAGAACCATAGGGTTTTCCGAGAAAAACCAGGGTACATTATCCCAAAATGTTCCATCTTCCTAGAAAAGTGGATTCGTTCCAGAAAAGTTCCAGAAGATGCTAATGGTAAGCAAGAAGATTGTTTACGAAGAAACAACAAAAAAAATTCATATTCTGATACATAAGAGTTATATAGGAATTGAAATAGTCTTTTATTTTCTTTTTGAAAAAAAAAAATGGATTTCATTGAAGTAATAAAACTATTCCAATTCGAATAATAGTTGAGAAAGAATCGCAATAAATGCAAAGATGGAACATCTTGGATACGGTATTGAAGGAGTTGAACCAGGATTTCCAAATGGATAGGATAGGGTATTTCTATATGTGATAGATAATCCAAATGCAAAAATTTGTCTTCTAAAAAGGGAAATATTGAATGAATAGAGCGTAAATTCTGAAACTTTGGTATTTCTTTTTCTTTCAGACAAAAAAATTCCCGTAGCGAGAATGGGATTTCCACAACGATCGCAAACCCTTCAGATAGAATCTGAGAATAAAACTCAGAATAAAAATAATTTTTGTAATCCAATAATCGATCTTGGTTAGGATGATTAACCGAGTTATCCAAAAAATTCTGCTGATACATTCGAATAATTAAACGTTTCACAAGTAGTGAACTAAATTTCTTGTTATTACAACTAACAACTATTTCCACAGGTTCAGAACCATTTAATCCATAATGGTGGGCAAATGCATAAATATATTCCTGAAAGAGAAGTGGGTAGACAAAGTATTGTTGACGAGATTTATGTTTTTCTGAATACCCTTCGAATTTTTCCATTTGTATTTCTACTTGAATCAGAGAGAAGAAGCATTTCTCGGTTTATCGAATGATGATACATAGTGCAATATGGTCAGAACAGGGTGTTGCATTTTTAATACAAACCCTGGAAAGAAAGGGAGTCTAATCCACAGATCTTTTTCTGCTCCTTTTCTACCCAATTAGTTTATGTTTGTTCTAATTAAAAAAAAAGAACAGAACAAGTTTTTTATTTTTGCAGGCCAATCGCTCTTTTGACTTTGGAATACAGCCTCTTTATCAATATACTGCTTCTTTTACACATTCAATCCATAACATCCCTTATTCAATCCATAATCAAGAATAATTAGGATTTCTAAAAAAAAAAAGAAAAAATAAAGGGTCCACTCATAGGAAAACCCAACCTTTCCCCGCATCCGGCACTAATCTATTTTTAACGTCTAATTAGAGCGGGGAATCATTCCAATTAGGAAGTTCAGCTCGTTGCTTTTTATTTTACCAGAATTGGAGCCAGGCTCTATCCATTTATTCATTAGACCCAGAAAATCGTAATTTTGGATTCCATTCAAAAAAGATTGATTTTATTACGACATGCTATTTTTTCCATTCATTACCTTTGAGGATCAGTCGTGGTCTTCTAGACTCTACCAAGAGTCTGGACGAATTTGTTGTTTCATCCAAATGTGTAAAAGATCATAGTCGCACTTAAAAGCCGAGTACTCTACCATTGAGTTAGCAACCCAGATAAAAAAAGGATCTTAGATACGATCGAAATCCAAAAATCAATGGAATTACACCGCGCGCTTCTGTCAAAACATTGAACTAGCAAGACATCAAAAGATTTTTTTTATCGACCATGAAAAACACTCAAATGCCAAAACGAACAGGTCCGGTGAAATTCCACTAAAGTAAAGTTAAAAAAAGAGCGACCCTAATCACGATGGCCAAATTCTCCTTATTTTTAGCGATTTTTATTAACAAAAAATATATATTATAAAAAATATATATTATATTGTATGAGAATACATGCAAGAGGAACACCCTTATCATTTGAGCGAAGTGTAGGCGGAAAAATTGAATATGGAGTGAGGATAAAGAGACCCATCTATCTACAAATTCTATTTGTTCAATAGACCTTTGTCAATGGAAATACAATGGTAAGAAAACAAATTAGATAGAAAAAGTAAATAAAATAGGGGCTTATGTTGGATTGGCACGATATAATATAAATCCAAATAGGATTAAAAAAGAGGTAAATTGTGTCTAAATAATTAGACAACTAGGAATACTAATAATCTTCTCCTATCCTATTTTTTGATTCATTTAGTTCTTCAATTAACTCAAAGTTCTTTCTTTTTCTTTAAAGAATTCTGCCTTCCTTAAAATATCATAAACAGTTCTTGTTGGTTGAGCACCCTTTTCAAGGAAATAGAGAATAGCTGGAACATTTAAACAAGTTTGATTCTTTATCGGATCATAAAAACCTACTTTTTGAAGATCTCTTCCTTCTCTTCGAGATCGAACATCAATTGCAACGATTCGATAGACAGCTTATTGGGATAGATGTAGATAAACAACGCCCCCCCCTAGAAACGTATATGAGGTTTTCTCCTCATACGGCTCGAGAAAATGATTCGAATTTCTGTCGATAATAATAGAAATTAGACTATGACGTGCATTAATTTCCTTACAGAAAAAACAAATTTCATTTATACTCATGACTCAAGTGGGCTAATTTTGCCTGACAAACTTCGAAGGCAAAATCCTTCCAAAATTTTTGAGTCGTCTTTAAACTCTTTTCTTTGTCTCATTTCGAACGAATTGACTTTTATTCCTTATTCTAATCCAACTCTGTTGTTGAGACAATTGAAAATTGTGTTTACTTGTTCTGGAATCCTTTATCTTTGATTTGTGAAATCCTTGGGTTTAGACATTACTTCGGGAATTCCTATTTTTTTCTTTCAAAAGAGTAGCAACATACCCTTTTTTCTTATTTCCTTCGATAAAGCATTTATCTCTTCTATAGAAATCTAATAAGAGGGATTGATTCTGATATACTTTTATTGGACTTTCTTCTTATTTTAACCTTTCGATTTATTTCTATATTAAGGATAGACTGACAAAGTTGGCCTAATTTATTAGTTTTCACTAACCCTAGATTCTTTCCCTTGATAAAAAAAATTCTGTCCTCTCGAGCTCCATCGTGTACTATGTTACTTAAACCCAGCGCAAATTTGGTTCGGAACGAATAGAACAGGCTATGTCGA
>NW_028260999.1:5000-35064 GCF_056163025.1 Triticum urartu | reverse complement strand
TACTTACTGACAATATCCATAAATGGCTTGTTTTTGGTAATCGGCGAAGATTACCATATTGATATTCGGGCGCATGGTAAACATCAGTACTCCAGTGCATTTCGCCGTCTGATTCAGAATAAATATGCTTTTGTACCCTTTCTTTAAAATGTAAAGTGGACGTTCCGGCACGAATCTCCGCAATTACTTGTTCGGATTTTACATATTGATCATTTTGCACTAGAATCAAGCTTTTTGAGGGAATATTCACACTATATAGAATATCTTGACTCTGAATAGTTACATGCAAGTCTATATAACATAGAAAAGCAGGCTGCCCATGACGGGTACGTGTGGGGTGAACCAAATTCTCATTGAATTTTATTTTTCCATTCGAAGGGGATCGTACAAGGTCGGCAGTACCCCCTGTGAATACTCCGCCAGTATGAAAAGTTCTTAATGTTAGTTGAGTCCCTGGCTCCCCAATTGATTGACCTGCAATAATACCTACGGCTTCTCCCAATTCGACCAGATCACTATGAGTAGGACTCCGGCCATAGCATAATTGACAGATCCAAGAAGTGCTTCGGCAAGTAAAGGGGGTTCTAATATATATTGGTTGTGCTCGAAATGGTTGTGCTCGAAAGGCAGTTATGAATCGATTGACTAATCCAATTCCAATATCTTGATTTCGCGCGGCAATGCATCGTGAACCGATATATATATCGTCTGCTAATACACGACCAATTAGTGTTTGGACAAAAAGTTTTTCCGTCATCCCATTTTGAGGACTTACAGAAATACCTCGGATAGTACCACAATCTCTTCTACGCACAATAATATGTTGAACTACTTCAACAAGTCTACGTGTAAGATATCCAGCATCTGCTGTTCGCACAGCAGTATCTACAACCCCTTTGCGGGCTCCATAGCAGGAAATTATATATTCTGTCAAAGAAAGTCCCTCGCGTAAATTGCTTTGAATAGGTAAATCAATCATTTGTCCTTGAGGGTCCGACATTAATCCTCTCATACCTACTAATTGGTGTACTTGAGATGCATTTCCTCTGGCTCCTGAAAAAGACATTAGATAGACTGGATTAGAAGGATCCGTTATCCGAAAATTTGAATTCATTTCTTGTTTCAAATATTCACTTGTCGCATACCATATCTCAACAGATTGGCGTAATTTTTCTACCGCGTGTACAGCCCCATAATAATAGTGTTTCTCCAAAAGAAAACTCTGTTGTTCCGCGTCTTGGACTAACCATCCCTTAGAGGGTATTGTTAAAAGATCCTCGATTCCTAACGAAATCGATGTAGTAGTGGCTTGATGGAAGCCCAGAGTCTTTAGTTGATCCAGTATATGGGATGTATATCCCATTCCAAAATGATCTATTAATCTGCTAATAAGTCGTTTCATACCAGTTCCGTCTATCTCTTTATTATGAAAGACCAGATTGGCCCGTTCCGCCATACATAAGTACCCCCTTTTCGGCTGAGTAGGATTCGACAATTGCTGAGTAGGATTCGACAATGGGCCTGAGTCAGTGATTCGAAAATTTAATTAACTTAATTGCCTCAATCTCAATCTGGATTCGCGTGGCAAATAATGATGATACTAGGGAAATCGGAATGCCCCCCGAAAGGGGAGGGGCATCGCCGAATCTAACTTTCTTGTTTAGGTAGTGTATGAATAGGCCTGACTAAATCCTTGTATGGCTTCCTCTATTTCTCTATAAAAAGAAATATGACCAAGAGTGGTTCGAATGTATATCGAACGAATTTCTTTTTTTCTATTTCCCATTATTAGATAGTGGGCATAAATCTCATGATAAGTCCCCAAAGATTCATATTGAACTTCAATCGGAACTTCTCTTGACCCAATGACGCGTTGATCCAGGTTCCATCGTAGCCACAAGGGACTATCTAAACTGATTAGTTTTTGTCTATAAGCTCCCAGTGCATCATAAGAACTAGAAAAATGGGGTTCTTTATCTTTCCTATATTTAAAATTATTATTATTATTGTAATTTACTTTTAGATTTGGGTAGTTTCTGCAACTATTATATCTATTTGCACAAATACCTCGACGCTTTCCAATCGTTAATACATAAAGCCCGATAAGCATGTCTTGGGTTGGTACGCAAATAGGATCCCCAATAGCGGGAGATAAGAGATTCATATGAGAAAACATAAGTAAACGGGCTTCTGCCTGAGCTTCCAAGGATAAAGGTAGATGAACAGCCATTTGATCTCCATCAAAGTCCGCATTGAAACCCTTACACACTAATGGGTGTAAAGAAATAGTACGCCCCTCTACTAAAGTGGGTTGAAAGGCCTGTATGCCTAATCTATGCAGGGTAGGTGCTCTATTTAACAGTACAGGATGTCCCCGCATAACTTCTTGAAGTATTTCCCATACAATGGGTTCTTTTTCCCAAATTTTCCTTTTAGCAATCCTTACATTAGAAGTGGCGCGTTTCGTGATTAAATCGCGAATTACAAATAGCTGAAAAAGCTTTATTGCTATCTCTAGAGGTAATCCACATTGATGTAATGAAAGCGAAGGACCCACAACAATGACAGAACGCCCCGAGTAATCGACCCGTTTCCCAAGCAGAGTCTCGCGAAACCTTCCCTCTTTACCTTCAATTACATCTGAAAGTGATTTGTATACTTTATTGTGACCATCCCTCGTCGGTTGCCCGCGGGACCCACTATCAAGAAGTGTATCCACGGCTTCTTGTACCAATTTTTCCTGGCACATTACTAAATCTGCTGGCGCTAATTCACTTCTTTTTAATAGATAGGCAAGATTGTTGTTCCGACGGATAACTCTCTTATAAAGTTCATTAATGTCTGAAGTCACTACTTTATCTCCAGACCTATAAACAATAGGTCTCAATTCGGGAGGAAGAACCGGTAATAAGCACAAAACCATCCATTCTGGTTCTACATTTGTTTGAATAAAATGTTTCGCCAATTGCATGCGTCTAATCAAAAAAACTTTTCTTATTCGTCTTTTTCTATCTTCCCACTCATCTCCACTATACCCCTCGTCTTCTAATTCCTTCCATTCGACCAAAGAATTCTCTATAATAATTCGCAAATCCAAATCTGCTAATTGTTCTCTAATAGCACCTGCTCCTGTCGCAATTTCCCGATTTCGAAATGTTGCAAAGCCTGGGGTAGAAAAAAAGGGAGAAATGCTGTGGTTACAGGATGCAATTTCCTCTTCGAATAAACCTCGTAATCGTAAAAAAGTGGGTTTTTTAGTGCTGGGCCTAGCAAAAGAGAAATCGCCGTATACTAGGCCCTCCAACTTCTTAAGAGGTTTATCTAAAAGATTCGCGATATAACTAGGAAGACCTTTCAAATACCACACATGAGTCACGGGACATGCGAGTTTGATGTATCCCATTTGATATCTTCGTATCCGAGAATCCACAAATTCGACCCCGCATTTTTGGCAAAATCTTTCGTCTTCGTTTTCAGCTCCGCTCGCTCGAGAATTGCCACAAGCGCAAATCCCGCTTTTTATGGGTCCAAAGATTCTTTCGCAAAACAATCCATCTTTTTCTGGTTTATCGGTTTTATAATGAAAAGTAGAGGGCCTTGTGACTTCGCCAACGACTTCTCCATTAGGTAGGTTTTTGTTAGCCCAAGCCTTTATTTGTTGAGGGGAAACGAGTCCAATTTGAAGTTGTTGATGTTTATATTGGTCAATCATAAAATAGAAATAAGAAAAGAATTTATATTTATTCCGATCAAACTTCCTCCCTATTAACCTGGAAGTTCTTTTCAGATACAAGGAAATGATTCAGTTCTAGAGCCAAAGATCGTAGTTCTCGAACGAGCACTCGAAAAGATTCTGGAGGATCCTCATGATTAGGTATTCTTTTTCCCCAGATCGTAGCATTAAGTATTTCTTGGCGAGCTATAAGATGGTCAGATTTATAAGTAAGTATCTCTTGTAAAATATGAGCAACACCAAATCCTTCTAAAGCCCAAACTTCCATTTCTCCTACTCGTTGTCCCCCTTGCTTGGCTCTTCCTCTAACCGGTTGTTGTGTAACAAGTGAGTAGGGCCCAGTAGAACGCCCATGAATTTTCTCATCAACTTGATGAATTAATTTTAAGATATAGGACTTCCCTATTAGAACAGGTTGCTCAAAGGGGTCGCCTGTTCTTCCATCAAATATTCTGCTTTTTCCCGGGTACTCGGGTTCAAATACCCATGGATTTTTTGTTTCTTTACTGGCTTCATATAATTCTGAAAACACAAGTTTTCTTGAAGCCTCTTGCTCATATCTCTCATCAAAGGGTGCTATTCTATAATGTTTCTTTAGCAGATCCCCCGCTAATCCGAGCGAGCTTTCAAATATTTGTCCCACATTCATTCGGGAGGGTACTCCTAAGGGATTGAAGACCATATCAACGGGTGTTCCATCTTGCAAATAGGGCATATCTTGCCTAGGCAAAATTTTGGAAATGATCCCTTTATTCCCATGTCTTCCGGCTACTTTATCCCCAACTTTGATTTCACGTTTCTGTAAAATATATACACGAACCATTATGTCGAGCGGGTCCCTTTGGATCCATTTCACATCGATAACGCGCCCTCTTCCACCTATAGGTAATTTCAGAGAAGTTTCTTTTGAAGTGGAAACCTCAAGGCCAAATATGGCCCGTAATAATCCAGCTTCCGCGATATAAGATGATTCGCTCGCTATCTGAGGCGTTAATTTACCTACTAAAATATCACCAGTTTCTACCCAGGATCCCAACCTAACAACTCCATTTCTGTCCAAATTGCGGAGTAAATGTTCTTCTAGATGTGGTATTTCTTTAGTGATTTTTTCAGCGGAGCCCTGGCTTGTCGTATCCGTCTGAATTTCATATTTCCGGATGTGAAAAGAGGTATAAATATCTTCATATACCAAACGTTCGCTAATTAGTACTGCGTCTTCAAAATTGTAACCTTCCCATGGCATATAAGCTACTAATACGTTTTTTCCTAAAGCAAGTTCGCCCCCAATTGTAGCAGCTCCTTCTGCTAAAATTTGTCCTTTTTTAATGGATTTACCCCGTGGAACCCGGGGTTTTTGGTGCATACAAGTATTTTTGTTAGAGCGACGGTGGTTAACTAAAGGAATACTTATAGTCTTCCCACTACTTGATAAAAGTATCTTATGACTATCAGTAGAAATGATCTTTCCCTCGCGTTCGGCTATAATGGAAACCCTCGAATCTAGAGCTGTTTGGCGTTCCAATCCAGTTCCAACAATGCATTTCTCGGACCGAGAAAGCGGAACTGCTTGGCGCTGCATATTAGAACTCATTAAAGCCCGATTCGCATCATTGTGCTCAATAAAAGGAATGAGAGAACCCCCAATAGAAAAATATTGGAAAGGAAAAATACTTCTAACATGAATCTGTTCCCATGCAATAGTCAAGAATTCTTGACGGTATCTAGCCGGAACAACCTGTTCTTCCTGAATACCTTGATTCAAGGACAAAGAATTTCCTGCTGCTATCATATAATATTCATCTCTATTTGGTGATAGATAAACCACCTGTCTCTCTTTTTTTTCTTTTGCTTTCTCAGCAGATATTTCATAAAACGGACTCTCTATGGATCCCCACAAGTGATCAATTCTCGCATGAATTGTTAAGGATCCAGTAAGTCCAACATTGATTCCTTCAGACGTGTCAATTGGACAAATACGCCCATAGTGACTCGGATGAATATCTCGGCTCCGAAAACTTGCGGTTCTCCCCGTCAACCCTCCAGGACCTAAACAACTCACTTTTCGCCCATGAACAGTTTGTGTCAATGGATTCGTTTGATCAAAAACTTGAGATAACGGGTATGTGCCAAAAAAGGTCTCATAAGTAGTTATTAATAAAATTGAAGTTGAAGTTGGAGTTACCAAAGTTTGGGGAGTCGGTTTCGATTGACGTATGAATACTCTACGAATAGTTTTTTGAACTGCATGTTGTAAACGACCAAGAGCCAATCCGAATTGATCTTGTAACAGATCCGCAACCGAACGAATACGTTTATTTTTCAAGTGATTCATATCGTCATCGTCAAGTATACCCGTTCCAAATTTCATTCCAATCAAATGATCCGTAGCGGCCAATACATCTCGTGGTAACAAGAATGTATTGTTCTGAGGAATATCAAGATTAAGTCTCCGATTCATATTTCGTCGACCAATCCTTCCTAATTCACATTTTTGTTGAAAAAATTTCTTTTGTAATTCCTCGCATAAGGACTCCGAAAATACCAGGTCCCCACCTACACAAGCAAATTGTTGATAAAACTCCAAAATAGCTTTTTCTTTTGACTCAATCCTCTTCTTCTCTTTAGCATTCGGGAAAGACAAGAAAATTTCAGGGTAGGAAACATTATCCAGAATTTCTCTTAGATTCGAACCCATAGCTGATGATAGAACTAGAATAGATATCTTTTGTTTTCTACTCACGCGAGCCCATATCCTTTCTTTTTTATCAATTGCTAATTCCGATCTCCCCCCCCAATCTGATATTATAGTGCCAGTGTAGATAGAAATTCCCTTATGATCTAATTCCGAGCGGTAGTAAATACCAGGACTTAGCAATATTTGATTGATCACAATTCGGTATATTCCATTTATAATAAAGGTTCCTAAGGAATTCATTATAGGAATGTTTCCGATAGAAATGGTTTGCTTTTGCACATCGAAACCAAAAATTAATCTCGCAGATACATATAATTCGGAAGAATAGGTGAGTGATTCATACACAGCATCTCTTTCTTTTATCGAGGGTTCTAGCAGTTGATATCCTTTCGCAAATAATTGAAATGCAATTTCGTGATCTGGATCTTTAATTGTTGGAAACTTGTCAAGTTCTTCTGCCAAGGCTTGATTAATGAACCTACAAAATCCCTCGAATTGGATCTGACTAAATCCGGGTATTGTGGACATTCCCTCGTTTCCATTCCGGAGCATCTTAATCTTAAGTTTCCTGTTTATCAAAGAAAAATTCCATTATCAGCTCACTCTTCATCAATCCCTATGGATCGATCTAGCAATCATGGAATCTATATTCTGTTTACTGAATCACATGAAATTCTAGGGAACTCCACATACGTATTTCATATATGTATTTCATACATATGAATAGAGACCATTTGGACGAAAGTTCGAGTTTGCCAGGGGTACAAATGAAATGAAAATGAATTGATAAAACATTCCTACAAAAAAAATTCTGCCACTTATACTTTATGTTATGATATTCTAATCAGATTGGATGGCAAAGATTTCTCATTTTATCTCCTTTCTATGAATGTAATAAAGCCGTAATATAATATACTAGAAAGTTTGACTTTACTTCGATTTAGAATAGCGTGCTTACTTTAATTTCTCAAAATAATTTGAGGGTTCTTTTTTATTTCGGATCGGAGTAGTATAATTGCTAGAAAATTCAGTATTTCATTGTGGAATTCTAAAATAAAGTAAGTCCCTTTTTTAAGTACATGCCAATCTAGTTATCCACCTCTCCCCATATCCATGCTTTTCTTTTATCGTAATTTCACTTGGGTACGCCAAGATAGTCAGGTTATACTCTATATCAGAGCAAATTTCCTTTTTTTATTCAAGATATTTAATTTAATACTTTGAAAAATTAAAGCATGATTCCCCATAGAGATATGTACATAAAGGGGATCTTTGGATAATAATGCTGTTCGGACCTAAAGTTTACCTATACACGGATTAAGCATAAAGCCATAATATTTTATTATGCCATTGAAGGGGGGGGAGATAATACCGATTTAAGAGTAGTTCACTACTGCAATAAAAAAAAGAGAATTCTAGTTAACGGTTCCAATTTATTCTGAATTTTGCAGCCTGTGAATAGAAATCCACTTTTTCTTCTTTTTCATCTCAATAGAAAGAAATGGGAAGTTTTATTGTGTTAACAATGTATGTTTTAAGATAGAATCTATCGAGGAGAATAATAGAAACTGGATCAAAAAAAGCAGGAATAGATTTTTTGAAAAAGATTGGAAAAAAGTAAGTAGAATTATATTCAAAATAAAAGGGGCTTTTCGTAAGAAAACGTGGATGAATACTTGCTGTTTTCTAGATTTTTGATCGGATTTTTTGGCGGCATGGCCAAGCGGTAAGGCAGGGGACTGCAAATCCTTTATCCCCAGTTCAAATCTGGGTGCCGCCTGATCAATAAAATACTTAGGTTTTTTTTATAGTGCTGATCGAATTCGATAAATTTTTACTTCGCATAAGTTCGGGCAAGAGAGTAACTGGGCCTGCCGATACTGGGTTTAGAGAAACCATACCATAGTTCTATCCTCAAACTAGGGTTAGGGTTTGTTTTGACGGTAGTGGCCAAAATGGTTATCAATAGGGGTGAGGTAGTGTTTCCTTATTCTTTTATTATATGAATTTGAATTGGTTCTTAATTGAGATTCGATTTGATAATTTTAAAATACGAGGATAAGATGTCAGAAATCTTGGTATCCAAAGAAAGGTCCCTAAGGGGCATTCTTTTTTTTTTTCAATCTAAGATTCAAGAAGGGACTCCACGAAAGAATATCAAGACTTACTAATTATTATACATTTTTTTATCGTACATCTTATGTTACCTACATACACTAAAGTAAGGACTACTTAATTCTAACGAGAATCAGATTAAATAGGTCGATCAAAAATCAATTTAGGAGTTGTATTATGGATAAAATCTCTTCATTCTTTCATAGAATGATACAAAGCAAGGCTGCAGGGTTTAGGTCAAAAATAAACATTAGGTAAGGTAGGTATCCAATAAATATTTATCTATCGATAATTTTATGGTATATTCGGGCGTCCTTTGCTTAAAAAAAAAAAAAAGAGTAACAAAAGGAATAAAAAATCTTCCTATTCCCGCTTCTTCTATTCAGGACATCATTCCCGTACTCTTTCTTTTTTAAGGAAAAAAGGGCTATAGTATCTCGTATTTTTAATGCTCTCTAATTCTACCAGAATTCCTATAAGAATTTGTTAGGAGTAAATTCCTTGAACTGATTGATCCATGGCCTTAGGGCGGAATCCCTTTTTGACTCTGTACCCTTGATTCCACTATGATTATTGATCAATAGTAGAATAATCCCTTCATAGAAATAGGAGACATAATTTAGATGGATATAGTAAGTCTCGCTTGGGCTGCTTTAATGGTAGTCTTTACATTTTCTCTTTCACTAGTAGTATGGGGAAGGAGTGGACTCTAGGGATACTACTAATTGATTAAGTAATCAAATTGTTGTATCAATTCTTTTCTTTAATGGATCATTTTGCATTAATCATTTTGTCAAACGTTATTCTTTAATCTTTTTCTTTAGTTTTGTTTCACTCCTGTAAGAAACTCTTGTATTGTAAGTTGTAATGTAAGAAAGAGCCATTATACCAATTCAGAATTTCTACTAGAAATGACGAATGGTTAAAAAAAGTTCTATACATAAGAAAATTAGACTTTCTTCCACGGAACTATTCACGGCATATCACACATTTTCCATTTCCTTTTACTTTTTACTATAGTCTATTCTTCATATTATTTTTCTTTCCTTCCATGGATTCTTTGGTCAAGAATTGTCTTAGATTTTTTTATTTTGACCTGATTGAAATTAAGTGGATGCAATGAAAAAAGAAATTGAATTAGACTACTTAACTATTTCAATCTACTAATCTATTCTATGTAGATTCAAAGATAATATAATAGAAAGAATCTAAAGTGTCGTAGAAAAAACTATATGTAGTTCTTTCTACCACACTTTAAGATTCCAACCAGATCCTTTCATTTAAGACTTGGATTTTTTTTATTTAATCCCTTTTTAATTTCTTCAATGATTAATTGGAATTCCAATTAATTATTTTGGCTGACTGTTTTTACATAAATAATAAGTAAAAAAGAAGTAGGAACTAGAATGAACAGTGCAGTAGCAATAAATGCGAGAATATTGACTTCCATAACCTCTTTATTTTTTATTTTCACAATAACTCGGGATGTAATCCCATGGAGAGGAAAAAGGGGTATCTTGTAAATTCAAGGGTAGGGCTTGCATTCTGATAATACTGAATCAATTCAATATTATGAATATCGGATCTATCAAATCAATTCATGGATGAGAGTTATATTTCACGGATGAGAGTTATATAGTATAACATAGGAAGATCCTCTATCCACACTAAGACCAAAATGGGTTTTTTGATTGGATTAGGAATTCCCTCTTTTTTAATCCTTTTCTACTTTTTCTTTTCTATATCTCTAACCCACGAGCTTTCTTAATCTTATACTTTCTTAATCTTATACAATTTCCCTTCCTTTTTCTTATAGTTATACATACAATTATGTATGTATTATATGACCAACTTTCACTTTCTATGGGTCACATAGACATCCAAATAAGCAGTAGAAGTGAGATGGGGAAAAGAGGTCTGAAATAAAAAGGGAATACGATTTATGTATGGATTCCGGTAAAATACCGGTACTCTATTCCATAAGAGTGGAATAGGAAATTAAGATGAGGATGGTATCATCATAAAGAAAGATAGAGTAATATAATATCCTAAATTCTACTAATCCACATATCGTATGTGTGTCTTTCTTTATCGATTGGGAGTAGTGAAAAAAAAATTCCTATATGCCCTCCCTCCCTCTTTAATGAGAGATGCAAAATAAAAAAGTGAAGTAAGGGTGCCCTGTGGGTATTTGATCTTGCTCCCTGCCCCTTTTTTTCATGGAAAAAGGAAATATCAATTTCTCCATTCATTGAACCCTAGTTCGGGACTGACGGGGCTCGAACCCGCAGCTTCCGCCTTGACAGGGCGGTGCTCTGACCAATTGAACTACAATCCCCGCGGGGTGTATGGCATACCCATTCTTAAATAGAACCATAAGAAGATTCGATTCGTCTTTCGTACTCTAAGAAATAGACGAATCATATACTACATACCCACATATTATATTATACGTGGGTATAGTGAGAGTGACATAACTAGTATGTCGTGATTTTTTATCACTAAAAATGGATAATAATCCAGCCTTCAATAAGAAAAACTCTTTTGTTTGTAAGAAAGGAATGAGAGAGATATGGATTAGAAAAAAAAATTTCCCTTTTTTCTTTATCTTTTATTTCTATAGATCAGACATTTTATTTTATGGAAGAAAAACAAAAGGATTTAGTTCATACTCACGAAGCCCTAGATTTTTGGTTTGGGCCGAGCTGGATTTGAACCAGCGTAGACATTGTCAACGAATTTACAGTCCGTCCCCATTAACCACTCGGGCATCGACCCAGGAAGAATTTATTCTAGGGTTTTTGCTAATCTATGATTAACCTCCTTTCATAATACTCCCTACCCCCAGGGGAAGTCGAATCCCCGCTGCCTCCTTGAAAGAGAGATGTCCTGAACCACTAGACGATAGGGGCATCACTAGACGATAGGGCCATATACAACCGCTCGTGATTATACTATAATCATAGTATGAGCAGTTTTTTGGAATTGTCAATATACTCGAAAAGTATAAATAGATCCAAAGCAAAGAGTTTTTCCAACTTTTCTGTTATGTTTTCATCTAGGATTTTTTTTAGTTGATCGTTATAGATTAATTCTCCGTGCTTCATTTAGTGTTCATACCAAAAATGCATCCATCCCGCACTAAGTCATAAAATTCTCTAAAAATATAGAGAAAGTTTCAAAAACAAAGAAAAAAAGTGAATCAATTTAGTAGAAAAGTACTCTATCAGATTCGAACCAACGACTTACGTCTTAGCACGAGATTACTCTACCACTAATTTAAAAAGCCCTTTATCGGATTTGAACCGATGACTTATGCCTTACCATGGCATTACTCTACCACTGAGTTAAAAGGGCTTTTTATTTAATTCAAAAATTAGCCACTTGGATTTCCCATTATGGGTCTACTGCATAATGTACATATTATATATATAATATATAGAGATAGAGAGAGAGACATTATGTAGAGATTGTATATGTATATATCGATATCTTGAGAGCTCAAAATAAAATTAATAAAAAAAAACATACCCTACATAACATATCCAACTCTTCTTGGTTCAGGGTTTTCCGTTTCCGAAGACTAGTAAAATAGGCGGATTCTGGAACCCCAAGGATTCAACGGTATATGGATATGGAAAATATAAGATTTCCGATCCTAGCGGGAAAAGGCGGGGAACAGATACCCAATAGGATATAGGATCCTTGGGAGGAACTTTTGGTAATGGCCTTGATCCTCTATGCTATTTTTTATGTGTTCTTAGTTCTATTGAACTTTTTGCATTCTTTTAAACAAGAATCTAATAAACTAGAATTGAGTCAGTGGAAAAAAGGAGAGAGAGGAAAGTGTTAAATGGAGAGAGTCGACTAATCAGAGACTTTTAGGATCTTCTTTACATCAGGTAAATCTGTCGGCCCTGTCCGTTTTTTTCTTTAAGTTACGACTCTTTGCTGCTTACTTCTATCAAGCCATAGGGAAAGTCTATGATGAATTTGGAAAACTCATCTCACTCTTACTCTATGGCTCGGACTTAATGGGGGAAGAAAACATCTTCCATAATTTCTTTTTTGTTCAATTCTGGACAAAAAAGAAAAGGAAAAAAGGAATTTATAGGGACAGTGTTACCCCCTATATCCCCTAGTTTATATTGTAGGAATAATAAAACAATTTAGCAGTCTGACACACTTACGTCCTTGCAAAGTAAATAATTATTATTGTAGTCGTAACCGTAGAATAGGATCCTAATCAAAATAAATACATTTGGTTCAGGCGCTATTAGCATGGTAAGAAAAGATTTTTTTTACAGACCAGAGGGGCTATCTAAATCCTAAAGTAAAGGCGAGCGATCGAAGTAGAAGTACCAACGGCTCAGTGTCATGAACCTTCTCCATCTGATTCAATAAGGGGGAATTAGCCTTCTTGTCAAATGGCTATCCTTGACAAAGGGTACCATTTATACCATAATCTACAATGTAGCGGGTATAGTTTAGTGGTAAAAGTGTGATTCGTTCTATTAATAACTGAATTTGAAATGATATACTTAAGGCATCCTTAAGTTTTTTATTTTTATATTCCGATGAAAACTTTAGTTCTTATAAAGGATTAAATCCTTTTCCTCTCAATAGCATATTGAGGAAGAATATACATTCTGGCGATTTGTATCCAAAGACTAATTTAAATTGCATCCAAAATAAAAATAGGATTATGAGTACAGAGTCGCGAAGCATAATTTTGCATTGGATTAAGTATTCCAATTTTGAAAATATGAGTAAAGGATCTATGGATGAAGATACAAAAAAGTTGATTTCCAATCGTAACTAAATCTTCTTAAAATAAGGAATAAGGAAGCCAAATAGCTAAAAAACGATAGTTTTGGTTTACTAGAACCATCCGCATATTGTTTCAGCTCGGTGGAAACCCAATTCTTTTCCTCAGGATCTCTTGAATGAAATTAGGGAACGAAGTAAGTAGATTAGATGAATTTAGATAGAATTTCTATCTCCTACTCTATAAGGATCATCTAGAAAGCGGAGAGCTTTGGTTCCATTCAAATAGAAAAGCTGACATAGATGTTAAGTGGTGAGAATATCCATAAAGGAGCCGAATGAAATCAAAATTTCATGTTCGGTTTTGAATTAGAGACGTTAAAAATAATCAACCAACGTCGACTATAACCCCTAGCCTTCCAAGCTAACGATGCGGGTTCGATTCCCGCTACCCGCTCCATTCTGTATAAAAGGAGTATTCTATTTGTCTAGACATGTTAGAGGCTTGTATTCAAGCCTTTTTTGTCCACCAGTTTCTGGTACTCCAGAGCGGAGTAGAGCAGTTTGGTAGCTCACGAGGCTCATAACCTTGAGGTCACGGGTTCGATTCCCGTCTCCGCACTTAGCAGTCTGTATAAAAGGACTATTCTATTTCTCTAGATATGTATGGTAGAGGGGCGTATCCAACCCTTTTTTATTCATTAGTTCCCGGCCCTAGAGGGCAAAATTGAGCAGTTTGCGAAGTCACTTGCCTTCAAAAAAAGAAGGCGCAAGGCCTCTCCCTACCCTGCAGAAAATAAAAATGAAACGAAAGGGACAGTCTACCTCTCCCTTCCCTTTAAAAAAAGTTTGCCCGTTGTTTGTCTCAGTTAATACCCAATTTTTGGAGCTCTGTTGGCGAGTTCTATTTCTGCCTCTGGAGCGCCCTCTTTTTTTGAGTGGGATGCAAAGGAAGGGTAAGATAGTAAGGGATACGGCACTAGACTAACACCTAATTAATACTTAATTTAATATAAGTAGTTAAACAGTTAACTAGACTAAACTTTTTATCATAGTACTTTGATAAATTAAGCGGGCGAGCGGCGGGAATCGAACCCGTATCTTCTCCTTGGCAAGGAGATATTTTACCATTGAACTACGCTCGCTACGGTATATATTTTATAGCGTATATCCGCCTGGGTCGACCTTCTATGTCTGGGTCGACCGTTTCATTTCATTTTCTATTATATTAGAGTTTTCCTTTTTTTATTATCTGTCAATGAATATTCTAATGGGAATGGAATTTCATAATACTGAAAGAGAAGAGCTAGCAATTCGGAACGCAAATTGCGTTTTAATACGTCTCACTATTCTAATTTTTTAGAAGAAATGGCCTTTATTATTTCTTTTTTATGGGGTTAATAAATATTAACCAAATTTCATTTAAGAAATGAGAGAATTCAGAATAGCTACGAGAAAGACTAGTCCAATCCATAATGATGTACCGGAAAATACAACATTTTTATTATTTGACCAACCATCAGGAGAAGCAAATACAAGGGGTACACTAATTACTAAGACTGAGGAAGTCGCAATTAATGCAAAAACAGCTAATTGGAAAGCAATAGTCATATTTCTAATCCTCCAAGCTACCATCAAATAAAGTTGACTACATATTTGATCCCTCACTTAAACCAAAATTGTAAAAAAATACAAGAAGTAGGAGGGGTTTAATCATGAATCCATTGATTCTTCTCTTTAATTCAAATTTATTACTTAAACCGCTTTTTTATTTGGATATGGGGGTGAGAAGAGATTATTTACTCTTTATTTCACAAGCGGGTATAGCGGATCCTGTATCCGTGTATACAGTATACAGAGATATATCGAAAAGGAACTTGTATCTGATATCTTTCTAGAGGCTAATAAATCTTTTTATTTTTTATATGGCTATGTTCTATTTGTAGGAGTAAAATAAGGATTAGGCTGTGGAGAGATGGCTGAGTGGTTGATAGCTCCGGTCTTGAAAACCGGTATAGTTCTAGGAACTATCGAGGGTTCGAATCCCTCTCTCTCCTTTTGCTTATTGAATACGTTTGTTTCTTTCATTTTTATTTATTTTTTTTTTCTGTCCCTTATCTTTCTTTCATAAAAAGGAATGAATGGCTCGGCTAGATGGAATAACCGAGCCAGAACAGAAAAAAAGTAGAACAGGTATAAATAAGAAAATCTTAGTTAAGAGGGTTCATGTAAAGAACAGGTTCCAAATCACGATCGATTCCCTTTTCAAAACCTGCTGCAGCAGCTCGGGCTCTCCTCCTGCATGCCATAAATGGCCCACAAAAAAGAAGAATCCTAGAACAAAATGAGAAGTTGATAACCAACTTCTAGGAGAGACATAATTAACTGCATTGATCTCGGTAGCTACGCCACCCACGGAATTTAAAGAGCCTAAAGGAGCGTGGGTCATATATTCTGCTGAGCGTCGTTCTTGCCAAGGTTGTATGTCTTTTTTCAACCTACTCAAGTCCAAACCGTTGGGGCCCCTTAGAGGTTCTAACCATGGAGCACGAAGGTCCCAAAAACGCATAGTTTCCCCTCCAAAGATAACCTCCCCAGTTGGGGAACGCATTAGATATTTACCTAAACCTGTGGGTCCTTGAGCGGATCCCACATTAGCTCCAAGACGCTGGTCTCTAACTAGAAAAGTAAATGCTTGAGCTTGAGAAGCTTCTGGCCCGGTGGGTCCATAAAACTCACTCGGATAAGCTGTATTATTGAACCATACAAAACAACAAGCGATAAAACCAAAGACAGATAAAGCAGCTAAACTATAAGACAAGTAAGCTTCTCCAGACCATACAAATGCACGGCGAGCCCATGCGAAGGGTTTGGTTAAAATATGCCAAATTCCGCCAAATACACAAATAAAACCCAACCATACATGCCCACCAATTATATCTTCTAAATCATCTACACTAACAATCCACCCTTCTCCACCAAAAGGAGATTTTAGTAAATAACCAAATATAACACTGGGACTAAGGGTCAAATTGGTAATTTTTCTTACATCTCCCCCCCCAGGGGCCCAGGTATCATATACACCGCCAAAATAAAGAGCCTTGAGTACTAGAAGAAAAGCACCTAGACCTAACAAAATTAAGTGAATACCCAAAATTGTAGTCATTTTATTTCTATCTTTCCAGACATAACCAAAGAATGGAAAAGATTCCTCAAGAGTCTCGGGTCCCAGAAGCGCGTGATAAATGCCACCGAAGCCTAAGACTGCGGAGGAAATTAGGTGAAGTACGCCAGATACAAAGTACGGAAAAGTATCTAGAACTTCCCCCCCTGGCCCTACTCCCCAACCTAGAGTAGCTAAGTGTGGAAGTAAAATCAACCCTTGTTCATACATGGGCTTTTCTGGTACGAAATGGGCCACTTCAAATAGGTTCATTGCTCCGGCCCAGAATACGATTAATCCGGCATGAGCTACATGAGCTCCAAGCAGTTTACCGGACAAATTGATAAGTCTGGCATTCCCAGCCCACCAAGCAAAGCCGGTGGTTTCTTGGTCACGACCAGCTAAAACGAAAGAAGTTCCATTAAAGAGCGTTTCCACGTGGTAGAACCTCCTCAGGGAATATAAGATTTTCATGAGGCTGATCCTGAGCTGCCATCCACGCACGAATACCCTCGTTTAAAAGAATATTTTTGGTGTAGAAAGTCTCAAATTCAGGATCTTCCGCTGCACGGATTTCCTGGGAAACAAAGTCATAGGCACGTAAGTTCAGAGCCAAGCCAACTACGCCAATAGCACTCATCCATAAACCGGTGACGGGTACAAATAGCATAAAGAAATGTAACCAACGTTTATTGGAAAAAGCAACACCAAAGATTTGGGACCAAAAGCGGTTAGCAGTGACCATTGAATAAGTTTCTTCAGCTTGAGTTGGGTTAAAAGCACGGAAGGTATTTGCACCATCACCGTCCTCAAATAGAGTGTTTTCTACGGTCGCTCCATGAATAGCGCATAGCAGAGCCGCACCTAATACTCCGGCAACTCCCATCATATGAAATGGGTTCAACGTCCAATTATGAAATCCTTGGAAGAAAAGGATGAATCGAAATATCGCTGCTACGCCAAAACTCGGCGCAAAGAACCAACCAGATTGCCCCAGTGGATAAATAAGGAATACAGAAACAAAAACAGCAATTGGACCAGAGAATGAGATTGCATTATAAGGCCGCAATTGAACAGACCGAGCAAGTTCAAATTGGCGTAACATGAAACCTATTAGTGCAAAAGCCCCGTGGAGAGCTACAAAAGTCCATAGACCGCCTAATTGACACCAACGAGTAAAATCTCCTTGTGCTTCGGGCCCCCATAGTAGCAACAAAGAGTGTGCTAAACTATTGGCAGGGGTAGAAACTGCTGCGGTTAAGAAATTACAACCTTCCAAATAGGAACTAGCCAATCCATGGGTATACCAAGAAGTTACAAAAGTTGTCCCTGTAAACCAACCCCCTAAAGCGAAATAAGCACAAGGAAAGAGCAATAGGCCAGACCATCCTACAAAAACGAAACGGTCCCTTCGTAACCAGTCATCCATAGTATCAAATAGATCATTTTCTTCTTTAGGAATTCTACCAAGGGCTATAGTCATAGTGATCCTCCTATTCAATTACTTCAACCATTTCCGAGCACCTCATATCACTTTCCAAGGCATATGATAGTTTTATTATCTGTGGACGATTTCTTTCTCGTTCAATGCCCTTTTTCAATGGTCTCGAAGAGAGAAATTTCCCATTTTTATCTATGGAGTCACAGTCACAACCGAGGTCGTGGTAAATCCATGAATTTGATTCGATTTGTTTTTCTTATACTATTTATTTGTTTTTCTTATACTATAGAAATAGAAATAAATTGTTTTTCTTATACTATAGAAAGAAATAAACCTTTGAATTCAGCATTATTCCAAGACTCCTATTTCAAAGTCTATCTTTTAAGGGAAAAATGCAAATAAAAGTAACCCTTCTTTTCCCATTCCCTCTCTATTGCATGGGTGGAAGAACTAAAATAATAGAGGATTCTGAAAAAAAAAAATGGACCTTCGAAATCCAATTTTATGTGTAGCGCAAAGGAGTTGCGATTTCTTCTTATTCCTATAGAACATCTAGTAACAAGAATATGAAATCGTAAATAGCGAAAAATTCTTGTCTTGCGCGGTCTAAGTCTAAGGAAATAAAAAAAATTCGCTTATACAATTTCATCTACATCGAATTTATATATCAGAATAGCGGATAGAGGCATCATTAAAGGAGTCAGGTCTACTTACTTTATGCTTCTTTCCAATTTTATGGTGGATTTGATAAGAACCCTTTTTGCTTTCTTGATAAATAATCGACAAAAAAAGCGTTTTTTTTATATAACCTGCTTGTTTTATTATAATTATAACAAGTCCTATATGGAAATGCCCGCTAAAGAGAAAATCTATTTGATTGTCTCTCGGCCAATATCGATTTTTAGAAAGAAAAAACAAGAATTTTCTTCTTTTTTTATTAACATTAAGAAAAAAGAATATAATTAAAATGGAATTGGCAATATAATTTTTATAGACTTTTGAAAGAAAAAAAAGGGGTTTTTTGCAACCGTTATTTCTTATTTCTTGCCTATATCATATCACGGAAACCTTTCGCTTTGGAACGTGGAGAGATGGCTGAGTGGACTAAAGCGGCGGATTGCTAATCCGTTGTACAATTTTTTTGTACCGAGGGTTCGAATCCCTCTCTTTCCGCTCCCTTGGATCATTTGGGACTTTCGAATTGGAAAGAATTCTGACCCCCGGATTTTCTCATAGATAAATGTACGAAACAAATCCAATAAGAAAAAAAAAAACTGAATTTTTACTCCTCGCGTCCAGGATTCCGTCCTGGGTCATTAGATAAGAATCCAAAGATAAAGAGTGAAACAAAGAATATCACTACTGTATAAACAAAAAGTTTGAGAGTAAGCATTACATAATCTCCAAGATTTTTTTTTAAGGAATAGATTACCAGTTTTTCCTTACCACACGGATCCACTAGGATGGTTTTTTTTTATACCTAAAAATGCAAAAAAGAATTCTTGAAAAAAATTGCAAGAATTCTTTTATAATAAGCACTCTTATCAATAGCAAAAATAGGGTTAGGTGGTTAGGTATTGTGTAGGTACCTTTAGGTACCTGCTCAACCTAGGTGCAGGGGAGTAGAAAGGCTGATCCAAATTTATTGCTGTAGCTACCCATTCAATGTAGAAGAATTTAAATTTTAGAATCGAAGGTTCATAATATAAAAATATAAAACTTCTCGGCTTTTACCCATTTTAAAATTTTTTTGGAATGAACACATCATTCAATTTGGCATACAGAGTACTAAAGATTTCATCGAAAACTTACAGCAGCTTGCCAAACAAAGGCTAATAGAAAAAAGAATAGAGGTATAACAGGCATAATATCCACGATTGGATTGAAAATAGCATAAGCTTCGGGTAATTTGGCAAAGAAAAAACTAGTAGGATAAAGAACAGAATTAAAACAGATACAGGTTAAACTAAGTATATTAGGCATAACAAGCATTTCATTCTTGTAGAGTAAATAATTGGATTTTTCTTGAGTTATTTTTTTAAGGGAAAGAAGGAAAAGGCAGATTCAAAATCTTTTTTCTTCGGACTTTCCCAAACACAAAATACCTCCTTGTATTCGCACTCTCAAATGAGAGTGGAATAAATTCGACTTTCATATAATATCTTAATAGAATTCCATGTAATGATCAATGCATTTTTTTGATTCTATATTATCCGCATGTGTAGAATACTAGCAAGAGAATATCCCTCCTTTTTTATGTAATTGAAATGGTATTGACGAATAACAAATAAACATACTAGTGTTTATTAGTGTCGCATAAAACCCGAAATGGGGCGTGGCCAAGTGGTAAGGCAGCGGGTTTTGGTCCCGTTACTCGGAGGTTCGAATCCTTCCGTCCCAGATTGTTTCTGATGAAACAAACGGTGAAATCATATAGTATTCCGTACGAGACAAAAGTTTATTAAAGAGAATAATGATATCTTATTCTTTCTCAGAAAACATAATAAAGTCTTAAGTCCAGTCAAATTGACTATCTTTATTTTCATGAAAAAATGGGATCTATCAAGCACATTCAGGATATGCCTCTACTATAAAATCACTTAGTCATATTTTTTTCTTCCTTTTGGTATTCGAGTTGAAGAAGTACGAGAATTCTATAACTACCAAAAACTTTCAATCTTTTCATTGGAATAGTTTATTTAGTTATTATAGTTAATTGTTTTTGGTACTGAAAAAATATATTACTACTAGAATTCTAATTCTAGTAATTAAATTAATTAAACTTTTTTGGAGGTTGATAGTTTATTTATTGAGGAAGAGTCAATCCTTCTTTTCTCACTTCAAGATTGATCATCTCGAGCCATCCGTTGAGGGTGGAAATTTAAGAATAAATAAGTTTTAAGCAAACTTGTTTAGTCGTCTTTTTCAAACTATGTTTCATTCATATGATAGAATTTTAATATGGGTTTAAATAAATTGGATCTTGGCGGAGGCTTCCCGGATAAATACTTACTTTCTTTTATCCATATTGCTCCATAGATAGCAAGTTTTAATTAGTATAAAAAAACTAAACCAATGACTATTCATGATTCCATCCATATTGGATCAATTCTCTATACCACTTTGCAATGAAAAGAGGAATGTTTGTTATGGTAAAACTTCGTTTAAAACGATGTGGTAGAAAGCAACGTGCGACTTGAAGGACATGATCGATTGTGGATTTTGCTATCCATCATTTTCCATAGTAATGAAAATGCTCTTGGCTCGACATAGCCTGTTCTATTCGTTCCGAACCAAATTTGCGCTGGGTTTAAGTAACATAGTACACGATGGAGCTCGAGAGGACAGAATTTTTTTTATCAAGGGAAAGAATCTAGGGTTAGTGAAAACTAATAAATTAGGCCAACTTTGTCAGTCTATCCTTAATATAGAAATAAATCGAAAGGTTAAAATAAGAAGAAAGTCCAATAAAAGTATATCAGAATCAATCCCTCTTATTAGATTTCTATAGAAGAGATAAATGCTTTATCGAAGGAAATAAGAAAAAAGGGTATGTTGCTACTCTTTTGAAAGAAAAAAATAGGAATTCCCGAAGTAATGTCTAAACCCAAGGATTTCACAAATCAAAGATAAAGGATTCCAGAACAAGTAAACACAATTTTCAATTGTCTCAACAACAGAGTTGGATTAGAATAAGGAATAAAAGTCAATTCGTTCGAAATGAGACAAAGAAAAGAGTTTAAAGACGACTCAAAAATTTTGGAAGGATTTTGCCTTCGAAGTTTGTCAGGCAAAATTAGCCCACTTGAGTCATGAGTATAAATGAAATTTGTTTTTTCTGTAAGGAAATTAATGCACGTCATAGTCTAATTTCTATTATTATCGACAGAAATTCGAATCATTTTCTCGAGCCGTATGAGGAGAAAACCTCATATACGTTTCTAGGGGGGGGCGTTGTTTATCTACATCTATCCCAATAAGCTGTCTATCGAATCGTTGCAATTGATGTTCGATCTCGAAGAGAAGGAAGAGATCTTCAAAAAGTAGGTTTTTATGATCCGATAAAGAATCAAACTTGTTTAAATGTTCCAGCTATTCTCTATTTCCTTGAAAAGGGTGCTCAACCAACAAGAACTGTTTATGATATTTTAAGGAAGGCAGAATTCTTTAAAGAAAAAGAAAGAACTTTGAGTTAATTGAAGAACTAAATGAATCAAAAAATAGGATAGGAGAAGATTATTAGTATTCCTAGTTGTCTAATTATTTAGACACAATTTACCTCTTTTTTAATCCTATTTGGATTTATATTATATCGTGCCAATCCAACATAAGCCCCTATTTTATTTACTTTTTCTATCTAATTTGTTTTCTTACCATTGTATTTCCATTGACAAAGGTCTATTGAACAAATAGAATTTGTAGATAGATGGGTCTCTTTATCCTCACTCCATATTCAATTTTTCCGCCTACACTTCGCTCAAATGATAAGGGTGTTCCTCTTGCATGTATTCTCATACAATATAATATATATTTTTTATAATATATATTTTTTGTTAATAAAAATCGCTAAAAATAAGGAGAATTTGGCCATCGTGATTAGGGTCGCTCTTTTTTTAACTTTACTTTAGTGGAATTTCACCGGACCTGTTCGTTTTGGCATTTGAGTGTTTTTCATGGTCGATAAAAAAAATCTTTTGATGTCTTGCTAGTTCAATGTTTTGACAGAAGCGCGCGGTGTAATTCCATTGATTTTTGGATTTCGATCGTATCTAAGATCCTTTTTTTATCTGGGTTGCTAACTCAATGGTAGAGTACTCGGCTTTTAAGTGCGACTATGATCTTTTACACATTTGGATGAAACAACAAATTCGTCCAGACTCTTGGTAGAGTCTAGAAGACCACGACTGATCCTCAAAGGTAATGAATGGAAAAAATAGCATGTCGTAATAAAATCAATCTTTTTTGAATGGAATCCAAAATTACGATTTTCTGGGTCTAATGAATAAATGGATAGAGCCTGGCTCCAATTCTGGTAAAATAAAAAGCAACGAGCTGAACTTCCTAATTGGAATGATTCCCCGCTCTAATTAGACGTTAAAAATAGATTAGTGCCGGATGCGGGGAAAGGTTGGGTTTTCCTATGAGTGGACCCTTTATTTTTTCTTTTTTTTTTTAGAAATCCTAATTATTCTTGATTATGGATTGAATAAGGGATGTTATGGATTGAATGTGTAAAAGAAGCAGTATATTGATAAAGAGGCTGTATTCCAAAGTCAAAAGAGCGATTGGCCTGCAAAAATAAAAAACTTGTTCTGTTCTTTTTTTTTAATTAGAACAAACATAAACTAATTGGGTAGAAAAGGAGCAGAAAAAGATCTGTGGATTAGACTCCCTTTCTTTCCAGGGTTTGTATTAAAAATGCAACACCCTGTTCTGACCATATTGCACTATGTATCATCATTCGATAAACCGAGAAATGCTTCTTCTCTCTGATTCAAGTAGAAATACAAATGGAAAAATTCGAAGGGTATTCAGAAAAACATAAATCTCGTCAACAATACTTTGTCTACCCACTTCTCTTTCAGGAATATATTTATGCATTTGCCCACCATTATGGATTAAATGGTTCTGAACCTGTGGAAATAGTTGTTAGTTGTAATAACAAGAAATTTAGTTCACTACTTGTGAAAC
This sequence comes from Triticum urartu, assembly GCF_056163025.1. Lineage (NCBI taxonomy): Eukaryota > Viridiplantae > Streptophyta > Magnoliopsida > Poales > Poaceae > Triticum > Triticum urartu. Next base: position 11,459 of record NW_028260999.1, on the reverse strand, counting down.
GTTTAATTATTCGAATGTATCAGCAGAATTTTTTGGATAACTCGGTTAATCATCCTAACCAAGATCGATTATTGGATTACAAAAATTATTTTTATTCTGAGTTTTATTCTCAGATTCTATCTGAAGGGTTTGCGATCGTTGTGGAAATCCCATTCTCGCTACGGGAATTTTTTTGTCTGAAAGAAAAAGAAATACCAAAGTTTCAGAATTTACGCTCTATTCATTCAATATTTCCCTTTTTAGAAGACAAATTTTTGCATTTGGATTATCTATCACATATAGAAATACCCTATCCTATCCATTTGGAAATCCTGGTTCAACTCCTTCAATACCGTATCCAAGATGTTCCATCTTTGCATTTATTGCGATTCTTTCTCAACTATTATTCGAATTGGAATAGTTTTATTACTTCAATGAAATCCATTTTTTTTTTTCAAAAAGAAAATAAAAGACTATTTCAATTCCTATATAACTCTTATGTATCAGAATATGAATTTTTTTTGTTGTTTCTTCGTAAACAATCTTCTTGCTTACCATTAGCATCTTCTGGAACTTTTCTGGAACGAATCCACTTTTCTAGGAAGATGGAACATTTTGGGATAATGTACCCTGGTTTTTCTCGGAAAACCCTATGGTTCTTTATGGATCCTCTTATGCATTATGTTCGATATCAAGGAAAGGCAATTCTTGCATCAAAAGGCACTTTTTTTTTGAAGAAGAAATGGAAATGCTACCTTATCAATTTCTGGCAATATTATTTCTGTTTTTGGACTCAGCCGCGAAGAATCCATATAAACCAATTAGCAAACTCTTGCTTCGATTTTATGGGGTACCTTTCAAGTGTACAAAAAAGTTCTTTGTTAGTAAGGAATCAAATGCTGGAGAATTCATTTCTAATAGATACTCGAATGAAAAAATTCGATACCATAGTCCCCGCTACTCTCCTCATAGGATACTTATCAAAAGCTCAATTTTGTACTGGATCGGGGCATCCTATTAGTAAACCCATTTGGACAGATTTATCAGATTGGGATATTCTTGATCGATTTGGTCGGATATGTAGAAATCTTTTTCATTATCATAGTGGATCTTCGAAAAAACGGACTTTGTATCGACTAAAGTATATACTTCGACTTTCATGTGCTAGAACTTTAGCTCGTAAACATAAAAGCACGGTACGAACTTTTATGCAACGATTGGGTTCGGCATTTTTAGAAGAATTTTTTATGGAAGAAGAGCAAGTTTTTTCTTTGATGTTCACCAAAACAACTCTTTTTTCTTTCTGTGGATCACACACTGAGCGTATTTGGTATTTGGATATTATACGTATCAATGACCTGGTCAACCCTCTTAATTAATCATTAGACGAAATTAAGAAACAGGAAAGGGTTGATAAATGATCAAGAAAAAACTTTTCTATTTTTCATTCTGAAATGTTCTTTTTATTATAATAAAGAGTAGGTGAATCAACTTACTAATTAAAAAAATTAGTAGAACTTCCTCTTTGGAATAGAAATTGGCTATTTCTACATAGGGAAAGTCGTGTGCAATGAAAAATGCAAGCACGATTTGGGGAGGGATTTTTCTCTATTGTAACAAGGAAGAATTATCTACTCCATCCGACTAGTTCCGGGTTCGAGTCCCGGGCAACCCATATAGAAAAGACCCATCAAAGTTTTTCACTTTGACTCACTTCATTTACAAATACAAAATTATTGGTTTGGTTAATTTAGTTATATGGATAGCTAATCTTTGGGCTGACTTGGTTGACATTGGTATATAGTCTATGTTATACTGTTAAATAACAAGCCTTCTATTATCTATATTCTAGTTAATACGTGTGCTTGGGAGTCCTTGCAATTTGAATAAACCAAGATCTTACCATGACTGCAATTTTAGAGAGACGCGAAAGTACAAGCCTGTGGGGTCGCTTCTGCAACTGGATAACTAGCACTGAAAATCGTCTTTACATCGGATGGTTCGGTGTTTTGATGATCCCTACCTTATTGACCGCAACTTCTGTATTTATTATCGCCTTCATCGCTGCCCCTCCAGTAGATATTGATGGTATTCGTGAGCCTGTTTCTGGTTCTTTACTTTATGGAAACAATATTATCTCTGGTGCTATTATCCCTACTTCTGCGGCGATCGGATTGCACTTTTACCCAATTTGGGAAGCTGCATCTGTTGATGAGTGGTTATACAATGGTGGTCCTTATGAGCTAATTGTTCTACACTTCTTACTTGGTGTAGCTTGTTATATGGGTCGTGAGTGGGAACTTAGTTTCCGTCTGGGTATGCGTCCTTGGATTGCTGTTGCATATTCAGCTCCTGTTGCAGCTGCTACTGCTGTTTTCTTGATTTACCCTATTGGTCAAGGAAGCTTTTCTGATGGTATGCCTTTAGGAATCTCTGGTACTTTCAACTTTATGATTGTATTCCAGGCAGAGCACAACATCCTTATGCATCCATTCCACATGTTAGGTGTAGCTGGTGTATTCGGCGGTTCCCTATTCAGTGCTATGCATGGTTCCTTGGTAACCTCTAGTTTGATCAGGGAAACTACTGAAAATGAATCCGCTAATGAGGGTTACAAATTTGGTCAAGAGGAAGAAACTTATAATATTGTGGCTGCTCATGGTTATTTTGGCCGATTAATCTTCCAATATGCTAGTTTCAACAACTCTCGTTCTTTACACTTCTTCTTGGCTGCTTGGCCTGTAGTAGGAATCTGGTTCACTGCTTTAGGTATTAGTACTATGGCTTTCAACCTAAATGGTTTCAATTTCAACCAATCTGTAGTTGATAGTCAAGGTCGCGTTATTAATACTTGGGCTGATATCATCAACCGTGCTAACCTTGGTATGGAAGTAATGCACGAACGTAATGCTCACAACTTCCCTCTAGACTTAGCTGCTGTTGAAGTTCCATCTATTAATGGATAAGGTTTTTCTGCTAACATATAAGAATTTTTGAAGACAGAAATACCCAATATCTTGTTCTAGCAAGATATTGGGTATTTCTGTCTTTATTTTGAATCTTTTTTTCTTCTTAATCTTTCTATTCAGAATTCAGTTAACGACGAGATTTAGTATCCTTTCTTGCATTTTCATAACTCGTGAAATGCCGAGTAGGCACGAATTCCCCCAATTTGCGACCTACCATAGGATTTGTTATGTAAATAGGTATATGTTCCTTTCCATTATGAATCGCGATTGTATGGCCAACCATTGTGGGTAGAATGCTAGATGCCCGGGACCACGTTACTATTGTTTCTTTCTCCTCCTTCATATTGACCTTTTCTATCTTTGCCAATAAATGATGAGCTACAAAAGGATTCGTTTTTTTTCGTGTCACAGCTGATTACTCCTTTTTTCCTTTTTAAAGAGTGGCATTCTATGTCCAATATCTCGATCGAAGTACGGAGGTCAGAATAAATAGAATAATGATCAATGGAAAAAAGAAAAAAATCCTTTAGCTGGATAAGGGGCGGATGTAGCCAAGTGGATCAAGGCAGTGGATTGTGAATCCACCATGCGCGGGTTCAATTCCCGTCGTTCGCCCATCGCATTATTGCAAATTCCAAAAATGCAATTTTCCATATTCCTAGTTACGTATTTACTTACGGCGACGAAGAATAAAACTATCGCTATATTTTTTCCTTTTCCTAGTTCTTCTTCCAAGCGCAGGATAACCCCAAGGGGTTGTGGGTTTTTTTCTACCAATGGGAGCTTTCCCTTCACCGCCCCCATGGGGGTGGTCCACAGGGTTCATAACTACCCCTCTTACTACGGGGCGTTTACCTAGCCAACACTTAGATCCGGCTCTACCCAAACTTTTTTGGTTCACCCCAACATTACCCACTTGTCCGACTGTTGCTAAGCAGTTTTGGGATACTAAACGGACCTCCCCAGATGGTAATCTTAAAGTGGCCGATTTACCCTCTTTTGCAATGAGTTTCGCTACAGCACCTGCTGCTCTAGCTAATTGCCCACCCCTTCCACGTGTGATTTCTATGTTATGCATGGCCGTGCCTAAGGGCATATCGGTTGAAGTAGATTCTTCTTTTCTCTCAAAAAACCCCTTCCCAAACTGTACAAGCTTCTTCCAAAGCATACGGCTTTCTAGATGTATATGACGATCTCTAGACAGATGGATCTTATATGAATCATATGATGAAGTACCACATGAGTGGATATATAGGAAAGGAATCCAAATCTGCCGAATCGCTCATGTTATGATCTTCTACATCCTAGGTCTCTGCGTTCCGTCATCTGGCTTATGTTCTTCATGTAGCATTCAGATCGAATGACTCTATGAAATTACGTCGATACTTCCACATATTATGGGTAACGTAGGAGACATCCCTATTTTCCCCCGGGGGTCTTAATTACCACTGCTTAGCTTTCAATTTGCCTCTGACCATCAAATTAAATGTGAATAACCCGTCCTCCTCTCTTTGAAACAAGGGGCGCTTCCGGTTCTGTGCGTGCTTCAAACAATTTTGTCTTCTCCATATTACCATATCTCTAGAGCCAATAATTTTCTATGAGGAACTACTGAACTCAATCACTTGCTGCCGTTACTCAACAGTTTTCTGTTGAGGTCTATCCCGTAGAGGTAGTCAAATTGGATCAGTGATCGATTTCTAGGTTTCGTCGTAAACCTAATTGGTTACTTCCAATTACGTAAATCAATAGTTCAAACCGCACTCAAAGGTAGGGCATTTCCCATTGATATAGGAACTTTTGTACCAGAAACAATAGTATCTCCAATTATAGCCCCTCTGGGATGTAAAATATATCTCTTCTCACCATCCCCATAGTGTATGAGACAAATGTATGCATTTCGATTAGGGTCGTATTCTATGGTTACGATTCTACCAGATATGTCTTTTTGATTCCGTCGAAAATCTATTTTACGGTATAGGCGCTTATGACCTCCCCCTCTATGCCTTGCGGTAATGATTCCTCTGGAATTACGACCTTTACCACAACGGTGCCGTCCATGGATCAAATTATTTCGTGGATTGGATTTCACTTGCCTGTCTACGGTTCCCTTGCGTGTGCTCGGGATAGGTGTTTTGTATAAATGTTTCGCCGTATTATTAAGTATTCTCCTTTAGTTTTTTTCTCTATCTAGAAGTGGAATAGAATAACCCGGTTGAAGGGTAATGATCATACGTCTGTAATGCATTGTATGGCCCAGAATAGGTCCTATTCTTCTACCTTTTCCAGGTAGTCGATGGCTATTCACAGCTACCACCTTAACACCAAAGAAGAGTTCGACCCAATGCTTTATTTCTGTCTTAGTGAATCCCGATTCGACATTAAAAGTATATTGATTCTTTCCCAATAAACGAAGACTTTTTTCTGTAAATACTGCGTATTTGATTCCATCCATAAATCGACTTTCCCTCCTATGCTCTGAGTTCCAGTATCGATAAGAATTCGAGTTCTTATTGTTCTTATGTTATGGTATGAATATACCATACCAATTCGTTATGTATGGATGATGGATGAGATTCCATGGATAGAGAGCCAGTTCCAATAGACTTATGGAATGTTCCCGTTCGTGTGCATCCAGCAGGAATTGAACCCGCAAATTTACCAATTATGAGTTGGGCGCTTTAACCATTCAGCCATGGATGCTTAACAGGGATCATCGTACATCGTAAATAACCAATTTTCATATAGAAAGACATATCATAGAAAAATGAAATCGAAAATATTCCGAGATGGCAAATATTCGGAGATGACTATGAAAACACCTCTCTGGATCCTCGAATTGAAAGAGAGATTGAGAGGGATCAAGAATCCTAATTCTCGCTATTTGGAATGGATCCAATTCTATTGAGTCTGACTCATAGTGATCATTTCTCTTTAGCAAAGAATGACCTTGGTTATCAAAGGATTGAACAACCGGGATCCATTTACTTATGATACCTAGTTGGCATTGATAACAAGGATCTAATGAATTATGAGTTTAATAGATCCTCTTTAGCAGAAAGACGTATATTCCTTGCTCATTATCAGACAATCACTTATTCCCAAACCTCGTGTGGGACTAATCGTTTTCATTTACCATCTCATGGAAAACCCTTTTCGTTCCGCTTAGCCCTATCGGGTATTTTAGTGATAGGTTCTGTAGGAACTGGACGATCCTATTTGGTCAAATACCTAACGAAAAATTACGATTTTCCTTTCATTAAGGTACGAGGGCTTCTTATTCCACAAGAACGAAAGCACCTTTTCATTCTTTCATATACTAGGGGTTTTTACTTGGAAAAGACAATGTTCCATACTAAAGGATTCGGGTCCATAACCACGAGTTCCAGTGCACTAGATCTTGTAGCACTTAGCAACGAAGCCCTATCCATTAGTATTCCACATAAGAAATCCATTCTAGAAAAAAATACAATTAGATTAGCTCTTCATAGACAAACTTGGGGTTTGCGAG
>NW_028260998.1:5000-35078 GCF_056163025.1 Triticum urartu | reverse complement strand
CTCAATCTCAATCTGGATTCGCGTGGCAAATAATGATGATACTAGGGAAATCGGAATGCCCCCCGAAAGGGGAGGGGCATCGCCGAATCTAACTTTCTTGTTTAGGTAGTGTATGAATAGGCCTGACTAAATCCTTGTATGGCTTCCTCTATTTCTCTATAAAAAGAAATATGACCAAGAGTGGTTCGAATGTATATCGAACGAATTTCTTTTTTTCTATTTCCCATTATTAGATAGTGGGCATAAATCTCATGATAAGTCCCCAAAGATTCATATTGAACTTCAATCGGAACTTCTCTTGACCCAATGACGCGTTGATCCAGGTTCCATCGTAGCCACAAGGGACTATCTAAACTGATTAGTTTTTGTCTATAAGCTCCCAGTGCATCATAAGAACTAGAAAAATGGGGTTCTTTATCTTTCCTATATTTAAAATTATTATTATTATTGTAATTTACTTTTAGATTTGGGTAGTTTCTGCAACTATTATATCTATTTGCACAAATACCTCGACGCTTTCCAATCGTTAATACATAAAGCCCGATAAGCATGTCTTGGGTTGGTACGCAAATAGGATCCCCAATAGCGGGAGATAAGAGATTCATATGAGAAAACATAAGTAAACGGGCTTCTGCCTGAGCTTCCAAGGATAAAGGTAGATGAACAGCCATTTGATCTCCATCAAAGTCCGCATTGAAACCCTTACACACTAATGGGTGTAAAGAAATAGTACGCCCCTCTACTAAAGTGGGTTGAAAGGCCTGTATGCCTAATCTATGCAGGGTAGGTGCTCTATTTAACAGTACAGGATGTCCCCGCATAACTTCTTGAAGTATTTCCCATACAATGGGTTCTTTTTCCCAAATTTTCCTTTTAGCAATCCTTACATTAGAAGTGGCGCGTTTCGTGATTAAATCGCGAATTACAAATAGCTGAAAAAGCTTTATTGCTATCTCTAGAGGTAATCCACATTGATGTAATGAAAGCGAAGGACCCACAACAATGACAGAACGCCCCGAGTAATCGACCCGTTTCCCAAGCAGAGTCTCGCGAAACCTTCCCTCTTTACCTTCAATTACATCTGAAAGTGATTTGTATACTTTATTGTGACCATCCCTCGTCGGTTGCCCGCGGGACCCACTATCAAGAAGTGTATCCACGGCTTCTTGTACCAATTTTTCCTGGCACATTACTAAATCTGCTGGCGCTAATTCACTTCTTTTTAATAGATAGGCAAGATTGTTGTTCCGACGGATAACTCTCTTATAAAGTTCATTAATGTCTGAAGTCACTACTTTATCTCCAGACCTATAAACAATAGGTCTCAATTCGGGAGGAAGAACCGGTAATAAGCACAAAACCATCCATTCTGGTTCTACATTTGTTTGAATAAAATGTTTCGCCAATTGCATGCGTCTAATCAAAAAAACTTTTCTTATTCGTCTTTTTCTATCTTCCCACTCATCTCCACTATACCCCTCGTCTTCTAATTCCTTCCATTCGACCAAAGAATTCTCTATAATAATTCGCAAATCCAAATCTGCTAATTGTTCTCTAATAGCACCTGCTCCTGTCGCAATTTCCCGATTTCGAAATGTTGCAAAGCCTGGGGTAGAAAAAAAGGGAGAAATGCTGTGGTTACAGGATGCAATTTCCTCTTCGAATAAACCTCGTAATCGTAAAAAAGTGGGTTTTTTAGTGCTGGGCCTAGCAAAAGAGAAATCGCCGTATACTAGGCCCTCCAACTTCTTAAGAGGTTTATCTAAAAGATTCGCGATATAACTAGGAAGACCTTTCAAATACCACACATGAGTCACGGGACATGCGAGTTTGATGTATCCCATTTGATATCTTCGTATCCGAGAATCCACAAATTCGACCCCGCATTTTTGGCAAAATCTTTCGTCTTCGTTTTCAGCTCCGCTCGCTCGAGAATTGCCACAAGCGCAAATCCCGCTTTTTATGGGTCCAAAGATTCTTTCGCAAAACAATCCATCTTTTTCTGGTTTATCGGTTTTATAATGAAAAGTAGAGGGCCTTGTGACTTCGCCAACGACTTCTCCATTAGGTAGGTTTTTGTTAGCCCAAGCCTTTATTTGTTGAGGGGAAACGAGTCCAATTTGAAGTTGTTGATGTTTATATTGGTCAATCATAAAATAGAAATAAGAAAAGAATTTATATTTATTCCGATCAAACTTCCTCCCTATTAACCTGGAAGTTCTTTTCAGATACAAGGAAATGATTCAGTTCTAGAGCCAAAGATCGTAGTTCTCGAACGAGCACTCGAAAAGATTCTGGAGGATCCTCATGATTAGGTATTCTTTTTCCCCAGATCGTAGCATTAAGTATTTCTTGGCGAGCTATAAGATGGTCAGATTTATAAGTAAGTATCTCTTGTAAAATATGAGCAACACCAAATCCTTCTAAAGCCCAAACTTCCATTTCTCCTACTCGTTGTCCCCCTTGCTTGGCTCTTCCTCTAACCGGTTGTTGTGTAACAAGTGAGTAGGGCCCAGTAGAACGCCCATGAATTTTCTCATCAACTTGATGAATTAATTTTAAGATATAGGACTTCCCTATTAGAACAGGTTGCTCAAAGGGGTCGCCTGTTCTTCCATCAAATATTCTGCTTTTTCCCGGGTACTCGGGTTCAAATACCCATGGATTTTTTGTTTCTTTACTGGCTTCATATAATTCTGAAAACACAAGTTTTCTTGAAGCCTCTTGCTCATATCTCTCATCAAAGGGTGCTATTCTATAATGTTTCTTTAGCAGATCCCCCGCTAATCCGAGCGAGCTTTCAAATATTTGTCCCACATTCATTCGGGAGGGTACTCCTAAGGGATTGAAGACCATATCAACGGGTGTTCCATCTTGCAAATAGGGCATATCTTGCCTAGGCAAAATTTTGGAAATGATCCCTTTATTCCCATGTCTTCCGGCTACTTTATCCCCAACTTTGATTTCACGTTTCTGTAAAATATATACACGAACCATTATGTCGAGCGGGTCCCTTTGGATCCATTTCACATCGATAACGCGCCCTCTTCCACCTATAGGTAATTTCAGAGAAGTTTCTTTTGAAGTGGAAACCTCAAGGCCAAATATGGCCCGTAATAATCCAGCTTCCGCGATATAAGATGATTCGCTCGCTATCTGAGGCGTTAATTTACCTACTAAAATATCACCAGTTTCTACCCAGGATCCCAACCTAACAACTCCATTTCTGTCCAAATTGCGGAGTAAATGTTCTTCTAGATGTGGTATTTCTTTAGTGATTTTTTCAGCGGAGCCCTGGCTTGTCGTATCCGTCTGAATTTCATATTTCCGGATGTGAAAAGAGGTATAAATATCTTCATATACCAAACGTTCGCTAATTAGTACTGCGTCTTCAAAATTGTAACCTTCCCATGGCATATAAGCTACTAATACGTTTTTTCCTAAAGCAAGTTCGCCCCCAATTGTAGCAGCTCCTTCTGCTAAAATTTGTCCTTTTTTAATGGATTTACCCCGTGGAACCCGGGGTTTTTGGTGCATACAAGTATTTTTGTTAGAGCGACGGTGGTTAACTAAAGGAATACTTATAGTCTTCCCACTACTTGATAAAAGTATCTTATGACTATCAGTAGAAATGATCTTTCCCTCGCGTTCGGCTATAATGGAAACCCTCGAATCTAGAGCTGTTTGGCGTTCCAATCCAGTTCCAACAATGCATTTCTCGGACCGAGAAAGCGGAACTGCTTGGCGCTGCATATTAGAACTCATTAAAGCCCGATTCGCATCATTGTGCTCAATAAAAGGAATGAGAGAACCCCCAATAGAAAAATATTGGAAAGGAAAAATACTTCTAACATGAATCTGTTCCCATGCAATAGTCAAGAATTCTTGACGGTATCTAGCCGGAACAACCTGTTCTTCCTGAATACCTTGATTCAAGGACAAAGAATTTCCTGCTGCTATCATATAATATTCATCTCTATTTGGTGATAGATAAACCACCTGTCTCTCTTTTTTTTCTTTTGCTTTCTCAGCAGATATTTCATAAAACGGACTCTCTATGGATCCCCACAAGTGATCAATTCTCGCATGAATTGTTAAGGATCCAGTAAGTCCAACATTGATTCCTTCAGACGTGTCAATTGGACAAATACGCCCATAGTGACTCGGATGAATATCTCGGCTCCGAAAACTTGCGGTTCTCCCCGTCAACCCTCCAGGACCTAAACAACTCACTTTTCGCCCATGAACAGTTTGTGTCAATGGATTCGTTTGATCAAAAACTTGAGATAACGGGTATGTGCCAAAAAAGGTCTCATAAGTAGTTATTAATAAAATTGAAGTTGAAGTTGGAGTTACCAAAGTTTGGGGAGTCGGTTTCGATTGACGTATGAATACTCTACGAATAGTTTTTTGAACTGCATGTTGTAAACGACCAAGAGCCAATCCGAATTGATCTTGTAACAGATCCGCAACCGAACGAATACGTTTATTTTTCAAGTGATTCATATCGTCATCGTCAAGTATACCCGTTCCAAATTTCATTCCAATCAAATGATCCGTAGCGGCCAATACATCTCGTGGTAACAAGAATGTATTGTTCTGAGGAATATCAAGATTAAGTCTCCGATTCATATTTCGTCGACCAATCCTTCCTAATTCACATTTTTGTTGAAAAAATTTCTTTTGTAATTCCTCGCATAAGGACTCCGAAAATACCAGGTCCCCACCTACACAAGCAAATTGTTGATAAAACTCCAAAATAGCTTTTTCTTTTGACTCAATCCTCTTCTTCTCTTTAGCATTCGGGAAAGACAAGAAAATTTCAGGGTAGGAAACATTATCCAGAATTTCTCTTAGATTCGAACCCATAGCTGATGATAGAACTAGAATAGATATCTTTTGTTTTCTACTCACGCGAGCCCATATCCTTTCTTTTTTATCAATTGCTAATTCCGATCTCCCCCCCCAATCTGATATTATAGTGCCAGTGTAGATAGAAATTCCCTTATGATCTAATTCCGAGCGGTAGTAAATACCAGGACTTAGCAATATTTGATTGATCACAATTCGGTATATTCCATTTATAATAAAGGTTCCTAAGGAATTCATTATAGGAATGTTTCCGATAGAAATGGTTTGCTTTTGCACATCGAAACCAAAAATTAATCTCGCAGATACATATAATTCGGAAGAATAGGTGAGTGATTCATACACAGCATCTCTTTCTTTTATCGAGGGTTCTAGCAGTTGATATCCTTTCGCAAATAATTGAAATGCAATTTCGTGATCTGGATCTTTAATTGTTGGAAACTTGTCAAGTTCTTCTGCCAAGGCTTGATTAATGAACCTACAAAATCCCTCGAATTGGATCTGACTAAATCCGGGTATTGTGGACATTCCCTCGTTTCCATTCCGGAGCATCTTAATCTTAAGTTTCCTGTTTATCAAAGAAAAATTCCATTATCAGCTCACTCTTCATCAATCCCTATGGATCGATCTAGCAATCATGGAATCTATATTCTGTTTACTGAATCACATGAAATTCTAGGGAACTCCACATACGTATTTCATATATGTATTTCATACATATGAATAGAGACCATTTGGACGAAAGTTCGAGTTTGCCAGGGGTACAAATGAAATGAAAATGAATTGATAAAACATTCCTACAAAAAAAATTCTGCCACTTATACTTTATGTTATGATATTCTAATCAGATTGGATGGCAAAGATTTCTCATTTTATCTCCTTTCTATGAATGTAATAAAGCCGTAATATAATATACTAGAAAGTTTGACTTTACTTCGATTTAGAATAGCGTGCTTACTTTAATTTCTCAAAATAATTTGAGGGTTCTTTTTTATTTCGGATCGGAGTAGTATAATTGCTAGAAAATTCAGTATTTCATTGTGGAATTCTAAAATAAAGTAAGTCCCTTTTTTAAGTACATGCCAATCTAGTTATCCACCTCTCCCCATATCCATGCTTTTCTTTTATCGTAATTTCACTTGGGTACGCCAAGATAGTCAGGTTATACTCTATATCAGAGCAAATTTCCTTTTTTTATTCAAGATATTTAATTTAATACTTTGAAAAATTAAAGCATGATTCCCCATAGAGATATGTACATAAAGGGGATCTTTGGATAATAATGCTGTTCGGACCTAAAGTTTACCTATACACGGATTAAGCATAAAGCCATAATATTTTATTATGCCATTGAAGGGGGGGGAGATAATACCGATTTAAGAGTAGTTCACTACTGCAATAAAAAAAAGAGAATTCTAGTTAACGGTTCCAATTTATTCTGAATTTTGCAGCCTGTGAATAGAAATCCACTTTTTCTTCTTTTTCATCTCAATAGAAAGAAATGGGAAGTTTTATTGTGTTAACAATGTATGTTTTAAGATAGAATCTATCGAGGAGAATAATAGAAACTGGATCAAAAAAAGCAGGAATAGATTTTTTGAAAAAGATTGGAAAAAAGTAAGTAGAATTATATTCAAAATAAAAGGGGCTTTTCGTAAGAAAACGTGGATGAATACTTGCTGTTTTCTAGATTTTTGATCGGATTTTTTGGCGGCATGGCCAAGCGGTAAGGCAGGGGACTGCAAATCCTTTATCCCCAGTTCAAATCTGGGTGCCGCCTGATCAATAAAATACTTAGGTTTTTTTTATAGTGCTGATCGAATTCGATAAATTTTTACTTCGCATAAGTTCGGGCAAGAGAGTAACTGGGCCTGCCGATACTGGGTTTAGAGAAACCATACCATAGTTCTATCCTCAAACTAGGGTTAGGGTTTGTTTTGACGGTAGTGGCCAAAATGGTTATCAATAGGGGTGAGGTAGTGTTTCCTTATTCTTTTATTATATGAATTTGAATTGGTTCTTAATTGAGATTCGATTTGATAATTTTAAAATACGAGGATAAGATGTCAGAAATCTTGGTATCCAAAGAAAGGTCCCTAAGGGGCATTCTTTTTTTTTTTCAATCTAAGATTCAAGAAGGGACTCCACGAAAGAATATCAAGACTTACTAATTATTATACATTTTTTTATCGTACATCTTATGTTACCTACATACACTAAAGTAAGGACTACTTAATTCTAACGAGAATCAGATTAAATAGGTCGATCAAAAATCAATTTAGGAGTTGTATTATGGATAAAATCTCTTCATTCTTTCATAGAATGATACAAAGCAAGGCTGCAGGGTTTAGGTCAAAAATAAACATTAGGTAAGGTAGGTATCCAATAAATATTTATCTATCGATAATTTTATGGTATATTCGGGCGTCCTTTGCTTAAAAAAAAAAAAAAGAGTAACAAAAGGAATAAAAAATCTTCCTATTCCCGCTTCTTCTATTCAGGACATCATTCCCGTACTCTTTCTTTTTTAAGGAAAAAAGGGCTATAGTATCTCGTATTTTTAATGCTCTCTAATTCTACCAGAATTCCTATAAGAATTTGTTAGGAGTAAATTCCTTGAACTGATTGATCCATGGCCTTAGGGCGGAATCCCTTTTTGACTCTGTACCCTTGATTCCACTATGATTATTGATCAATAGTAGAATAATCCCTTCATAGAAATAGGAGACATAATTTAGATGGATATAGTAAGTCTCGCTTGGGCTGCTTTAATGGTAGTCTTTACATTTTCTCTTTCACTAGTAGTATGGGGAAGGAGTGGACTCTAGGGATACTACTAATTGATTAAGTAATCAAATTGTTGTATCAATTCTTTTCTTTAATGGATCATTTTGCATTAATCATTTTGTCAAACGTTATTCTTTAATCTTTTTCTTTAGTTTTGTTTCACTCCTGTAAGAAACTCTTGTATTGTAAGTTGTAATGTAAGAAAGAGCCATTATACCAATTCAGAATTTCTACTAGAAATGACGAATGGTTAAAAAAAGTTCTATACATAAGAAAATTAGACTTTCTTCCACGGAACTATTCACGGCATATCACACATTTTCCATTTCCTTTTACTTTTTACTATAGTCTATTCTTCATATTATTTTTCTTTCCTTCCATGGATTCTTTGGTCAAGAATTGTCTTAGATTTTTTTATTTTGACCTGATTGAAATTAAGTGGATGCAATGAAAAAAGAAATTGAATTAGACTACTTAACTATTTCAATCTACTAATCTATTCTATGTAGATTCAAAGATAATATAATAGAAAGAATCTAAAGTGTCGTAGAAAAAACTATATGTAGTTCTTTCTACCACACTTTAAGATTCCAACCAGATCCTTTCATTTAAGACTTGGATTTTTTTTATTTAATCCCTTTTTAATTTCTTCAATGATTAATTGGAATTCCAATTAATTATTTTGGCTGACTGTTTTTACATAAATAATAAGTAAAAAAGAAGTAGGAACTAGAATGAACAGTGCAGTAGCAATAAATGCGAGAATATTGACTTCCATAACCTCTTTATTTTTTATTTTCACAATAACTCGGGATGTAATCCCATGGAGAGGAAAAAGGGGTATCTTGTAAATTCAAGGGTAGGGCTTGCATTCTGATAATACTGAATCAATTCAATATTATGAATATCGGATCTATCAAATCAATTCATGGATGAGAGTTATATTTCACGGATGAGAGTTATATAGTATAACATAGGAAGATCCTCTATCCACACTAAGACCAAAATGGGTTTTTTGATTGGATTAGGAATTCCCTCTTTTTTAATCCTTTTCTACTTTTTCTTTTCTATATCTCTAACCCACGAGCTTTCTTAATCTTATACTTTCTTAATCTTATACAATTTCCCTTCCTTTTTCTTATAGTTATACATACAATTATGTATGTATTATATGACCAACTTTCACTTTCTATGGGTCACATAGACATCCAAATAAGCAGTAGAAGTGAGATGGGGAAAAGAGGTCTGAAATAAAAAGGGAATACGATTTATGTATGGATTCCGGTAAAATACCGGTACTCTATTCCATAAGAGTGGAATAGGAAATTAAGATGAGGATGGTATCATCATAAAGAAAGATAGAGTAATATAATATCCTAAATTCTACTAATCCACATATCGTATGTGTGTCTTTCTTTATCGATTGGGAGTAGTGAAAAAAAAATTCCTATATGCCCTCCCTCCCTCTTTAATGAGAGATGCAAAATAAAAAAGTGAAGTAAGGGTGCCCTGTGGGTATTTGATCTTGCTCCCTGCCCCTTTTTTTCATGGAAAAAGGAAATATCAATTTCTCCATTCATTGAACCCTAGTTCGGGACTGACGGGGCTCGAACCCGCAGCTTCCGCCTTGACAGGGCGGTGCTCTGACCAATTGAACTACAATCCCCGCGGGGTGTATGGCATACCCATTCTTAAATAGAACCATAAGAAGATTCGATTCGTCTTTCGTACTCTAAGAAATAGACGAATCATATACTACATACCCACATATTATATTATACGTGGGTATAGTGAGAGTGACATAACTAGTATGTCGTGATTTTTTATCACTAAAAATGGATAATAATCCAGCCTTCAATAAGAAAAACTCTTTTGTTTGTAAGAAAGGAATGAGAGAGATATGGATTAGAAAAAAAAATTTCCCTTTTTTCTTTATCTTTTATTTCTATAGATCAGACATTTTATTTTATGGAAGAAAAACAAAAGGATTTAGTTCATACTCACGAAGCCCTAGATTTTTGGTTTGGGCCGAGCTGGATTTGAACCAGCGTAGACATTGTCAACGAATTTACAGTCCGTCCCCATTAACCACTCGGGCATCGACCCAGGAAGAATTTATTCTAGGGTTTTTGCTAATCTATGATTAACCTCCTTTCATAATACTCCCTACCCCCAGGGGAAGTCGAATCCCCGCTGCCTCCTTGAAAGAGAGATGTCCTGAACCACTAGACGATAGGGGCATCACTAGACGATAGGGCCATATACAACCGCTCGTGATTATACTATAATCATAGTATGAGCAGTTTTTTGGAATTGTCAATATACTCGAAAAGTATAAATAGATCCAAAGCAAAGAGTTTTTCCAACTTTTCTGTTATGTTTTCATCTAGGATTTTTTTTAGTTGATCGTTATAGATTAATTCTCCGTGCTTCATTTAGTGTTCATACCAAAAATGCATCCATCCCGCACTAAGTCATAAAATTCTCTAAAAATATAGAGAAAGTTTCAAAAACAAAGAAAAAAAGTGAATCAATTTAGTAGAAAAGTACTCTATCAGATTCGAACCAACGACTTACGTCTTAGCACGAGATTACTCTACCACTAATTTAAAAAGCCCTTTATCGGATTTGAACCGATGACTTATGCCTTACCATGGCATTACTCTACCACTGAGTTAAAAGGGCTTTTTATTTAATTCAAAAATTAGCCACTTGGATTTCCCATTATGGGTCTACTGCATAATGTACATATTATATATATAATATATAGAGATAGAGAGAGAGACATTATGTAGAGATTGTATATGTATATATCGATATCTTGAGAGCTCAAAATAAAATTAATAAAAAAAAACATACCCTACATAACATATCCAACTCTTCTTGGTTCAGGGTTTTCCGTTTCCGAAGACTAGTAAAATAGGCGGATTCTGGAACCCCAAGGATTCAACGGTATATGGATATGGAAAATATAAGATTTCCGATCCTAGCGGGAAAAGGCGGGGAACAGATACCCAATAGGATATAGGATCCTTGGGAGGAACTTTTGGTAATGGCCTTGATCCTCTATGCTATTTTTTATGTGTTCTTAGTTCTATTGAACTTTTTGCATTCTTTTAAACAAGAATCTAATAAACTAGAATTGAGTCAGTGGAAAAAAGGAGAGAGAGGAAAGTGTTAAATGGAGAGAGTCGACTAATCAGAGACTTTTAGGATCTTCTTTACATCAGGTAAATCTGTCGGCCCTGTCCGTTTTTTTCTTTAAGTTACGACTCTTTGCTGCTTACTTCTATCAAGCCATAGGGAAAGTCTATGATGAATTTGGAAAACTCATCTCACTCTTACTCTATGGCTCGGACTTAATGGGGGAAGAAAACATCTTCCATAATTTCTTTTTTGTTCAATTCTGGACAAAAAAGAAAAGGAAAAAAGGAATTTATAGGGACAGTGTTACCCCCTATATCCCCTAGTTTATATTGTAGGAATAATAAAACAATTTAGCAGTCTGACACACTTACGTCCTTGCAAAGTAAATAATTATTATTGTAGTCGTAACCGTAGAATAGGATCCTAATCAAAATAAATACATTTGGTTCAGGCGCTATTAGCATGGTAAGAAAAGATTTTTTTTACAGACCAGAGGGGCTATCTAAATCCTAAAGTAAAGGCGAGCGATCGAAGTAGAAGTACCAACGGCTCAGTGTCATGAACCTTCTCCATCTGATTCAATAAGGGGGAATTAGCCTTCTTGTCAAATGGCTATCCTTGACAAAGGGTACCATTTATACCATAATCTACAATGTAGCGGGTATAGTTTAGTGGTAAAAGTGTGATTCGTTCTATTAATAACTGAATTTGAAATGATATACTTAAGGCATCCTTAAGTTTTTTATTTTTATATTCCGATGAAAACTTTAGTTCTTATAAAGGATTAAATCCTTTTCCTCTCAATAGCATATTGAGGAAGAATATACATTCTGGCGATTTGTATCCAAAGACTAATTTAAATTGCATCCAAAATAAAAATAGGATTATGAGTACAGAGTCGCGAAGCATAATTTTGCATTGGATTAAGTATTCCAATTTTGAAAATATGAGTAAAGGATCTATGGATGAAGATACAAAAAAGTTGATTTCCAATCGTAACTAAATCTTCTTAAAATAAGGAATAAGGAAGCCAAATAGCTAAAAAACGATAGTTTTGGTTTACTAGAACCATCCGCATATTGTTTCAGCTCGGTGGAAACCCAATTCTTTTCCTCAGGATCTCTTGAATGAAATTAGGGAACGAAGTAAGTAGATTAGATGAATTTAGATAGAATTTCTATCTCCTACTCTATAAGGATCATCTAGAAAGCGGAGAGCTTTGGTTCCATTCAAATAGAAAAGCTGACATAGATGTTAAGTGGTGAGAATATCCATAAAGGAGCCGAATGAAATCAAAATTTCATGTTCGGTTTTGAATTAGAGACGTTAAAAATAATCAACCAACGTCGACTATAACCCCTAGCCTTCCAAGCTAACGATGCGGGTTCGATTCCCGCTACCCGCTCCATTCTGTATAAAAGGAGTATTCTATTTGTCTAGACATGTTAGAGGCTTGTATTCAAGCCTTTTTTGTCCACCAGTTTCTGGTACTCCAGAGCGGAGTAGAGCAGTTTGGTAGCTCACGAGGCTCATAACCTTGAGGTCACGGGTTCGATTCCCGTCTCCGCACTTAGCAGTCTGTATAAAAGGACTATTCTATTTCTCTAGATATGTATGGTAGAGGGGCGTATCCAACCCTTTTTTATTCATTAGTTCCCGGCCCTAGAGGGCAAAATTGAGCAGTTTGCGAAGTCACTTGCCTTCAAAAAAAGAAGGCGCAAGGCCTCTCCCTACCCTGCAGAAAATAAAAATGAAACGAAAGGGACAGTCTACCTCTCCCTTCCCTTTAAAAAAAGTTTGCCCGTTGTTTGTCTCAGTTAATACCCAATTTTTGGAGCTCTGTTGGCGAGTTCTATTTCTGCCTCTGGAGCGCCCTCTTTTTTTGAGTGGGATGCAAAGGAAGGGTAAGATAGTAAGGGATACGGCACTAGACTAACACCTAATTAATACTTAATTTAATATAAGTAGTTAAACAGTTAACTAGACTAAACTTTTTATCATAGTACTTTGATAAATTAAGCGGGCGAGCGGCGGGAATCGAACCCGTATCTTCTCCTTGGC
Source organism: Triticum urartu (assembly GCF_056163025.1). Classification (NCBI taxonomy): domain Eukaryota; kingdom Viridiplantae; phylum Streptophyta; class Magnoliopsida; order Poales; family Poaceae; genus Triticum; species Triticum urartu. Next base: position 22,214 of record NW_028260998.1, on the reverse strand, counting down.
AAGGAGATATTTTACCATTGAACTACGCTCGCTACGGTATATATTTTATAGCGTATATCCGCCTGGGTCGACCTTCTATGTCTGGGTCGACCGTTTCATTTCATTTTCTATTATATTAGAGTTTTCCTTTTTTTATTATCTGTCAATGAATATTCTAATGGGAATGGAATTTCATAATACTGAAAGAGAAGAGCTAGCAATTCGGAACGCAAATTGCGTTTTAATACGTCTCACTATTCTAATTTTTTAGAAGAAATGGCCTTTATTATTTCTTTTTTATGGGGTTAATAAATATTAACCAAATTTCATTTAAGAAATGAGAGAATTCAGAATAGCTACGAGAAAGACTAGTCCAATCCATAATGATGTACCGGAAAATACAACATTTTTATTATTTGACCAACCATCAGGAGAAGCAAATACAAGGGGTACACTAATTACTAAGACTGAGGAAGTCGCAATTAATGCAAAAACAGCTAATTGGAAAGCAATAGTCATATTTCTAATCCTCCAAGCTACCATCAAATAAAGTTGACTACATATTTGATCCCTCACTTAAACCAAAATTGTAAAAAAATACAAGAAGTAGGAGGGGTTTAATCATGAATCCATTGATTCTTCTCTTTAATTCAAATTTATTACTTAAACCGCTTTTTTATTTGGATATGGGGGTGAGAAGAGATTATTTACTCTTTATTTCACAAGCGGGTATAGCGGATCCTGTATCCGTGTATACAGTATACAGAGATATATCGAAAAGGAACTTGTATCTGATATCTTTCTAGAGGCTAATAAATCTTTTTATTTTTTATATGGCTATGTTCTATTTGTAGGAGTAAAATAAGGATTAGGCTGTGGAGAGATGGCTGAGTGGTTGATAGCTCCGGTCTTGAAAACCGGTATAGTTCTAGGAACTATCGAGGGTTCGAATCCCTCTCTCTCCTTTTGCTTATTGAATACGTTTGTTTCTTTCATTTTTATTTATTTTTTTTTTCTGTCCCTTATCTTTCTTTCATAAAAAGGAATGAATGGCTCGGCTAGATGGAATAACCGAGCCAGAACAGAAAAAAAGTAGAACAGGTATAAATAAGAAAATCTTAGTTAAGAGGGTTCATGTAAAGAACAGGTTCCAAATCACGATCGATTCCCTTTTCAAAACCTGCTGCAGCAGCTCGGGCTCTTCCTGCATGCCATAAATGGCCCACAAAAAAGAAGAATCCTAGAACAAAATGAGAAGTTGATAACCAACTTCTAGGAGAGACATAATTAACTGCATTGATCTCGGTAGCTACGCCACCCACGGAATTTAAAGAGCCTAAAGGAGCGTGGGTCATATATTCTGCTGAGCGTCGTTCTTGCCAAGGTTGTATGTCTTTTTTCAACCTACTCAAGTCCAAACCGTTGGGGCCCCTTAGAGGTTCTAACCATGGAGCACGAAGGTCCCAAAAACGCATAGTTTCCCCTCCAAAGATAACCTCCCCAGTTGGGGAACGCATTAGATATTTACCTAAACCTGTGGGTCCTTGAGCGGATCCCACATTAGCTCCAAGACGCTGGTCTCTAACTAGAAAAGTAAATGCTTGAGCTTGAGAAGCTTCTGGCCCGGTGGGTCCATAAAACTCACTCGGATAAGCTGTATTATTGAACCATACAAAACAACAAGCGATAAAACCAAAGACAGATAAAGCAGCTAAACTATAAGACAAGTAAGCTTCTCCAGACCATACAAATGCACGGCGAGCCCATGCGAAGGGTTTGGTTAAAATATGCCAAATTCCGCCAAATACACAAATAAAACCCAACCATACATGCCCACCAATTATATCTTCTAAATCATCTACACTAACAATCCACCCTTCTCCACCAAAAGGAGATTTTAGTAAATAACCAAATATAACACTGGGACTAAGGGTCAAATTGGTAATTTTTCTTACATCTCCCCCCCCAGGGGCCCAGGTATCATATACACCGCCAAAATAAAGAGCCTTGAGTACTAGAAGAAAAGCACCTAGACCTAACAAAATTAAGTGAATACCCAAAATTGTAGTCATTTTATTTCTATCTTTCCAGACATAACCAAAGAATGGAAAAGATTCCTCAAGAGTCTCGGGTCCCAGAAGCGCGTGATAAATGCCACCGAAGCCTAAGACTGCGGAGGAAATTAGGTGAAGTACGCCAGATACAAAGTACGGAAAAGTATCTAGAACTTCCCCCCCTGGCCCTACTCCCCAACCTAGAGTAGCTAAGTGTGGAAGTAAAATCAACCCTTGTTCATACATGGGCTTTTCTGGTACGAAATGGGCCACTTCAAATAGGTTCATTGCTCCGGCCCAGAATACGATTAATCCGGCATGAGCTACATGAGCTCCAAGCAGTTTACCGGACAAATTGATAAGTCTGGCATTCCCAGCCCACCAAGCAAAGCCGGTGGTTTCTTGGTCACGACCAGCTAAAACGAAAGTTCCATTAAAGAGCGTTTCCACGTGGTAGAACCTCCTCAGGGAATATAAGATTTTCATGAGGCTGATCCTGAGCTGCCATCCACGCACGAATACCCTCGTTTAAAAGAATATTTTTGGTGTAGAAAGTCTCAAATTCAGGATCTTCCGCTGCACGGATTTCCTGGGAAACAAAGTCATAGGCACGTAAGTTCAGAGCCAAGCCAACTACGCCAATAGCACTCATCCATAAACCGGTGACGGGTACAAATAGCATAAAGAAATGTAACCAACGTTTATTGGAAAAAGCAACACCAAAGATTTGGGACCAAAAGCGGTTAGCAGTGACCATTGAATAAGTTTCTTCAGCTTGAGTTGGGTTAAAAGCACGGAAGGTATTTGCACCATCACCGTCCTCAAATAGAGTGTTTTCTACGGTCGCTCCATGAATAGCGCATAGCAGAGCCGCACCTAATACTCCGGCAACTCCCATCATATGAAATGGGTTCAACGTCCAATTATGAAATCCTTGGAAGAAAAGGATGAATCGAAATATCGCTGCTACGCCAAAACTCGGCGCAAAGAACCAACCAGATTGCCCCAGTGGATAAATAAGGAATACAGAAACAAAAACAGCAATTGGACCAGAGAATGAGATTGCATTATAAGGCCGCAATTGAACAGACCGAGCAAGTTCAAATTGGCGTAACATGAAACCTATTAGTGCAAAAGCCCCGTGGAGAGCTACAAAAGTCCATAGACCGCCTAATTGACACCAACGAGTAAAATCTCCTTGTGCTTCGGGCCCCCATAGTAGCAACAAAGAGTGTGCTAAACTATTGGCAGGGTGTAGAAACTGCTGCGGTTAAGAAATTACAACCTTCCAAATAGGAACTAGCCAATCCATGGGTATACCAAGAAGTTACAAAAGTTGTCCCTGTAAACCAACCCCCTAAAGCGAAATAAGCACAAGGAAAGAGCAATAGGCCAGACCATCCTACAAAAACGAAACGGTCCCTTCGTAACCAGTCATCCATAGTATCAAATAGATCATTTTCTTCTTTAGGAATTCTACCAAGGGCTATAGTCATAGTGATCCTCCTATTCAATTACTTCAACCATTTCCGAGCACCTCATATCACTTTCCAAGGCATATGATAGTTTTATTATCTGTGGACGATTTCTTTCTCGTTCAATGCCCTTTTTCAATGGTCTCGAAGAGAGAAATTTCCCATTTTTATCTATGGAGTCACAGTCACAACCGAGGTCGTGGTAAATCCATGAATTTGATTCGATTTGTTTTTCTTATACTATTTATTTGTTTTTCTTATACTATAGAAATAGAAATAAATTGTTTTTCTTATACTATAGAAAGAAATAAACCTTTGAATTCAGCATTATTCCAAGACTCCTATTTCAAAGTCTATCTTTTAAGGGAAAAATGCAAATAAAAGTAACCCTTCTTTTCCCATTCCCTCTCTATTGCATGGGTGGAAGAACTAAAATAATAGAGGATTCTGAAAAAAAAAAATGGACCTTCGAAATCCAATTTTATGTGTAGCGCAAAGGAGTTGCGATTTCTTCTTATTCCTATAGAACATCTAGTAACAAGAATATGAAATCGTAAATAGCGAAAAATTCTTGTCTTGCGCGGTCTAAGTCTAAGGAAATAAAAAAAATTCGCTTATACAATTTCATCTACATCGAATTTATATATCAGAATAGCGGATAGAGGCATCATTAAAGGAGTCAGGTCTACTTACTTTATGCTTCTTTCCAATTTTATGGTGGATTTGATAAGAACCCTTTTTGCTTTCTTGATAAATAATCGACAAAAAAAGCGTTTTTTTTATATAACCTGCTTGTTTTATTATAATTATAACAAGTCCTATATGGAAATGCCCGCTAAAGAGAAAATCTATTTGATTGTCTCTCGGCCAATATCGATTTTTAGAAAGAAAAAACAAGAATTTTCTTCTTTTTTTATTAACATTAAGAAAAAAGAATATAATTAAAATGGAATTGGCAATATAATTTTTATAGACTTTTGAAAGAAAAAAAAGGGGTTTTTTGCAACCGTTATTTCTTATTTCTTGCCTATATCATATCACGGAAACCTTTCGCTTTGGAACGTGGAGAGATGGCTGAGTGGACTAAAGCGGCGGATTGCTAATCCGTTGTACAATTTTTTTGTACCGAGGGTTCGAATCCCTCTCTTTCCGCTCCCTTGGATCATTTGGGACTTTCGAATTGGAAAGAATTCTGACCCCCGGATTTTCTCATAGATAAATGTACGAAACAAATCCAATAAGAAAAAAAAAAACTGAATTTTTACTCCTCGCGTCCAGGATTCCGTCCTGGGTCATTAGATAAGAATCCAAAGATAAAGAGTGAAACAAAGAATATCACTACTGTATAAACAAAAAGTTTGAGAGTAAGCATTACATAATCTCCAAGATTTTTTTTTAAGGAATAGATTACCAGTTTTTCCTTACCACACGGATCCACTAGGATGGTTTTTTTTTATACCTAAAAATGCAAAAAAGAATTCTTGAAAAAAATTGCAAGAATTCTTTTATAATAAGCACTCTTATCAATAGCAAAAATAGGGTTAGGTGGTTAGGTATTGTGTAGGTACCTTTAGGTACCTGCTCAACCTAGGTGCAGGGGAGTAGAAAGGCTGATCCAAATTTATTGCTGTAGCTACCCATTCAATGTAGAAGAATTTAAATTTTAGAATCGAAGGTTCATAATATAAAAATATAAAACTTCTCGGCTTTTACCCATTTTAAAATTTTTTTGGAATGAACACATCATTCAATTTGGCATACAGAGTACTAAAGATTTCATCGAAAACTTACAGCAGCTTGCCAAACAAAGGCTAATAGAAAAAAGAATAGAGGTATAACAGGCATAATATCCACGATTGGATTGAAAATAGCATAAGCTTCGGGTAATTTGGCAAAGAAAAAACTAGTAGGATAAAGAACAGAATTAAAACAGATACAGGTTAAACTAAGTATATTAGGCATAACAAGCATTTCATTCTTGTAGAGTAAATAATTGGATTTTTCTTGAGTTATTTTTTTAAGGGAAAGAAGGAAAAGGCAGATTCAAAATCTTTTTTCTTCGGACTTTCCCAAACACAAAATACCTCCTTGTATTCGCACTCTCAAATGAGAGTGGAATAAATTCGACTTTCATATAATATCTTAATAGAATTCCATGTAATGATCAATGCATTTTTTTGATTCTATATTATCCGCATGTGTAGAATACTAGCAAGAGAATATCCCTCCTTTTTTATGTAATTGAAATGGTATTGACGAATAACAAATAAACATACTAGTGTTTATTAGTGTCGCATAAAACCCGAAATGGGGCGTGGCCAAGTGGTAAGGCAGCGGGTTTTGGTCCCGTTACTCGGAGGTTCGAATCCTTCCGTCCCAGATTGTTTCTGATGAAACAAACGGTGAAATCATATAGTATTCCGTACGAGACAAAAGTTTATTAAAGAGAATAATGATATCTTATTCTTTCTCAGAAAACATAATAAAGTCTTAAGTCCAGTCAAATTGACTATCTTTATTTTCATGAAAAAATGGGATCTATCAAGCACATTCAGGATATGCCTCTACTATAAAATCACTTAGTCATATTTTTTTCTTCCTTTTGGTATTCGAGTTGAAGAAGTACGAGAATTCTATAACTACCAAAAACTTTCAATCTTTTCATTGGAATAGTTTATTTAGTTATTATAGTTAATTGTTTTTGGTACTGAAAAAATATATTACTACTAGAATTCTAATTCTAGTAATTAAATTAATTAAACTTTTTTGGAGGTTGATAGTTTATTTATTGAGGAAGAGTCAATCCTTCTTTTCTCACTTCAAGATTGATCATCTCGAGCCATCCGTTGAGGGTGGAAATTTAAGAATAAATAAGTTTTAAGCAAACTTGTTTAGTCGTCTTTTTCAAACTATGTTTCATTCATATGATAGAATTTTAATATGGGTTTAAATAAATTGGATCTTGGCGGAGGCTTCCCGGATAAATACTTACTTTCTTTTATCCATATTGCTCCATAGATAGCAAGTTTTAATTAGTATAAAAAAACTAAACCAATGACTATTCATGATTCCATCCATATTGGATCAATTCTCTATACCACTTTGCAATGAAAAGAGGAATGTTTGTTATGGTAAAACTTCGTTTAAAACGATGTGGTAGAAAGCAACGTGCGACTTGAAGGACATGATCGATTGTGGATTTTGCTATCCATCATTTTCCATAGTAATGAAAATGCTCTTGGCTCGACATAGCCTGTTCTATTCGTTCCGAACCAAATTTGCGCTGGGTTTAAGTAACATAGTACACGATGGAGCTCGAGAGGACAGAATTTTTTTTATCAAGGGAAAGAATCTAGGGTTAGTGAAAACTAATAAATTAGGCCAACTTTGTCAGTCTATCCTTAATATAGAAATAAATCGAAAGGTTAAAATAAGAAGAAAGTCCAATAAAAGTATATCAGAATCAATCCCTCTTATTAGATTTCTATAGAAGAGATAAATGCTTTATCGAAGGAAATAAGAAAAAAGGGTATGTTGCTACTCTTTTGAAAGAAAAAAATAGGAATTCCCGAAGTAATGTCTAAACCCAAGGATTTCACAAATCAAAGATAAAGGATTCCAGAACAAGTAAACACAATTTTCAATTGTCTCAACAACAGAGTTGGATTAGAATAAGGAATAAAAGTCAATTCGTTCGAAATGAGACAAAGAAAAGAGTTTAAAGACGACTCAAAAATTTTGGAAGGATTTTGCCTTCGAAGTTTGTCAGGCAAAATTAGCCCACTTGAGTCATGAGTATAAATGAAATTTGTTTTTTCTGTAAGGAAATTAATGCACGTCATAGTCTAATTTCTATTATTATCGACAGAAATTCGAATCATTTTCTCGAGCCGTATGAGGAGAAAACCTCATATACGTTTCTAGGGGGGGGCGTTGTTTATCTACATCTATCCCAATAAGCTGTCTATCGAATCGTTGCAATTGATGTTCGATCTCGAAGAGAAGGAAGAGATCTTCAAAAAGTAGGTTTTTATGATCCGATAAAGAATCAAACTTGTTTAAATGTTCCAGCTATTCTCTATTTCCTTGAAAAGGGTGCTCAACCAACAAGAACTGTTTATGATATTTTAAGGAAGGCAGAATTCTTTAAAGAAAAAGAAAGAACTTTGAGTTAATTGAAGAACTAAATGAATCAAAAAATAGGATAGGAGAAGATTATTAGTATTCCTAGTTGTCTAATTATTTAGACACAATTTACCTCTTTTTTAATCCTATTTGGATTTATATTATATCGTGCCAATCCAACATAAGCCCCTATTTTATTTACTTTTTCTATCTAATTTGTTTTCTTACCATTGTATTTCCATTGACAAAGGTCTATTGAACAAATAGAATTTGTAGATAGATGGGTCTCTTTATCCTCACTCCATATTCAATTTTTCCGCCTACACTTCGCTCAAATGATAAGGGTGTTCCTCTTGCATGTATTCTCATACAATATAATATATATTTTTTATAATATATATTTTTTGTTAATAAAAATCGCTAAAAATAAGGAGAATTTGGCCATCGTGATTAGGGTCGCTCTTTTTTTAACTTTACTTTAGTGGAATTTCACCGGACCTGTTCGTTTTGGCATTTGAGTGTTTTTCATGGTCGATAAAAAAAATCTTTTGATGTCTTGCTAGTTCAATGTTTTGACAGAAGCGCGCGGTGTAATTCCATTGATTTTTGGATTTCGATCGTATCTAAGATCCTTTTTTTATCTGGGTTGCTAACTCAATGGTAGAGTACTCGGCTTTTAAGTGCGACTATGATCTTTTACACATTTGGATGAAACAACAAATTCGTCCAGACTCTTGGTAGAGTCTAGAAGACCACGACTGATCCTCAAAGGTAATGAATGGAAAAAATAGCATGTCGTAATAAAATCAATCTTTTTTGAATGGAATCCAAAATTACGATTTTCTGGGTCTAATGAATAAATGGATAGAGCCTGGCTCCAATTCTGGTAAAATAAAAAGCAACGAGCTGAACTTCCTAATTGGAATGATTCCCCGCTCTAATTAGACGTTAAAAATAGATTAGTGCCGGATGCGGGGAAAGGTTGGGTTTTCCTATGAGTGGACCCTTTATTTTTTCTTTTTTTTTTTAGAAATCCTAATTATTCTTGATTATGGATTGAATAAGGGATGTTATGGATTGAATGTGTAAAAGAAGCAGTATATTGATAAAGAGGCTGTATTCCAAAGTCAAAAGAGCGATTGGCCTGCAAAAATAAAAAACTTGTTCTGTTCTTTTTTTTTAATTAGAACAAACATAAACTAATTGGGTAGAAAAGGAGCAGAAAAAGATCTGTGGATTAGACTCCCTTTCTTTCCAGGGTTTGTATTAAAAATGCAACACCCTGTTCTGACCATATTGCACTATGTATCATCATTCGATAAACCGAGAAATGCTTCTTCTCTCTGATTCAAGTAGAAATACAAATGGAAAAATTCGAAGGGTATTCAGAAAAACATAAATCTCGTCAACAATACTTTGTCTACCCACTTCTCTTTCAGGAATATATTTATGCATTTGCCCACCATTATGGATTAAATGGTTCTGAACCTGTGGAAATAGTTGTTAGTTGTAATAACAAGAAATTTAGTTCACTACTTGTGAAACGTTTAATTATTCGAATGTATCAGCAGAATTTTTTGGATAACTCGGTTAATCATCCTAACCAAGATCGATTATTGGATTACAAAAATTATTTTTATTCTGAGTTTTATTCTCAGATTCTATCTGAAGGGTTTGCGATCGTTGTGGAAATCCCATTCTCGCTACGGGAATTTTTTTGTCTGAAAGAAAAAGAAATACCAAAGTTTCAGAATTTACGCTCTATTCATTCAATATTTCCCTTTTTAGAAGACAAATTTTTGCATTTGGATTATCTATCACATATAGAAATACCCTATCCTATCCATTTGGAAATCCTGGTTCAACTCCTTCAATACCGTATCCAAGATGTTCCATCTTTGCATTTATTGCGATTCTTTCTCAACTATTATTCGAATTGGAATAGTTTTATTACTTCAATGAAATCCATTTTTTTTTTTCAAAAAGAAAATAAAAGACTATTTCAATTCCTATATAACTCTTATGTATCAGAATATGAATTTTTTTTGTTGTTTCTTCGTAAACAATCTTCTTGCTTACCATTAGCATCTTCTGGAACTTTTCTGGAACGAATCCACTTTTCTAGGAAGATGGAACATTTTGGGATAATGTACCCTGGTTTTTCTCGGAAAACCCTATGGTTCTTTATGGATCCTCTTATGCATTATGTTCGATATCAAGGAAAGGCAATTCTTGCATCAAAAGGCACTTTTTTTTTGAAGAAGAAATGGAAATGCTACCTTATCAATTTCTGGCAATATTATTTCTGTTTTTGGACTCAGCCGCGAAGAATCCATATAAACCAATTAGCAAACTCTTGCTTCGATTTTATGGGGTACCTTTCAAGTGTACAAAAAAGTTCTTTGTTAGTAAGGAATCAAATGCTGGAGAATTCATTTCTAATAGATACTCGAATGAAAAAATTCGATACCATAGTCCCCGCTACTCTCCTCATAGGATACTTATCAAAAGCTCAATTTTGTACTGGATCGGGGCATCCTATTAGTAAACCCATTTGGACAGATTTATCAGATTGGGATATTCTTGATCGATTTGGTCGGATATGTAGAAATCTTTTTCATTATCATAGTGGATCTTCGAAAAAACGGACTTTGTATCGACTAAAGTATATACTTCGACTTTCATGTGCTAGAACTTTAGCTCGTAAACATAAAAGCACGGTACGAACTTTTATGCAACGATTGGGTTCGGCATTTTTAGAAGAATTTTTTATGGAAGAAGAGCAAGTTTTTTCTTTGATGTTCACCAAAACAACTCTTTTTTCTTTCTGTGGATCACACACTGAGCGTATTTGGTATTTGGATATTATACGTATCAATGACCTGGTCAACCCTCTTAATTAATCATTAGACGAAATTAAGAAACAGGAAAGGGTTGATAAATGATCAAGAAAAAACTTTTCTATTTTTCATTCTGAAATGTTCTTTTTATTATAATAAAGAGTAGGTGAATCAACTTACTAATTAAAAAAATTAGTAGAACTTCCTCTTTGGAATAGAAATTGGCTATTTCTACATAGGGAAAGTCGTGTGCAATGAAAAATGCAAGCACGATTTGGGGAGGGATTTTTCTCTATTGTAACAAGGAAGAATTATCTACTCCATCCGACTAGTTCCGGGTTCGAGTCCCGGGCAACCCATATAGAAAAGACCCATCAAAGTTTTTCACTTTGACTCACTTCATTTACAAATACAAAATTATTGGTTTGGTTAATTTAGTTATATGGATAGCTAATCTTTGGGCTGACTTGGTTGACATTGGTATATAGTCTATGTTATACTGTTAAATAACAAGCCTTCTATTATCTATATTCTAGTTAATACGTGTGCTTGGGAGTCCTTGCAATTTGAATAAACCAAGATCTTACCATGACTGCAATTTTAGAGAGACGCGAAAGTACAAGCCTGTGGGGTCGCTTCTGCAACTGGATAACTAGCACTGAAAATCGTCTTTACATCGGATGGTTCGGTGTTTTGATGATCCCTACCTTATTGACCGCAACTTCTGTATTTATTATCGCCTTCATCGCTGCCCCTCCAGTAGATATTGATGGTATTCGTGAGCCTGTTTCTGGTTCTTTACTTTATGGAAACAATATTATCTCTGGTGCTATTATCCCTACTTCTGCGGCGATCGGATTGCACTTTTACCCAATTTGGGAAGCTGCATCTGTTGATGAGTGGTTATACAATGGTGGTCCTTATGAGCTAATTGTTCTACACTTCTTACTTGGTGTAGCTTGTTATATGGGTCGTGAGTGGGAACTTAGTTTCCGTCTGGGTATGCGTCCTTGGATTGCTGTTGCATATTCAGCTCCTGTTGCAGCTGCTACTGCTGTTTTCTTGATTTACCCTATTGGTCAAGGAAGCTTTTCTGATGGTATGCCTTTAGGAATCTCTGGTACTTTCAACTTTATGATTGTATTCCAGGCAGAGCACAACATCCTTATGCATCCATTCCACATGTTAGGTGTAGCTGGTGTATTCGGCGGTTCCCTATTCAGTGCTATGCATGGTTCCTTGGTAACCTCTAGTTTGATCAGGGAAACTACTGAAAATGAATCCGCTAATGAGGGTTACAAATTTGGTCAAGAGGAAGAAACTTATAATATTGTGGCTGCTCATGGTTATTTTGGCCGATTAATCTTCCAATATGCTAGTTTCAACAACTCTCGTTCTTTACACTTCTTCTTGGCTGCTTGGCCTGTAGTAGGAATCTGGTTCACTGCTTTAGGTATTAGTACTATGGCTTTCAACCTAAATGGTTTCAATTTCAACCAATCTGTAGTTGATAGTCAAGGTCGCGTTATTAATACTTGGGCTGATATCATCAACCGTGCTAACCTTGGTATGGAAGTAATGCACGAACGTAATGCTCACAACTTCCCTCTAGACTTAGCTGCTGTTGAAGTTCCATCTATTAATGGATAAGGTTTTTCTGCTAACATATAAGAATTTTTGAAGACAGAAATACCCAATATCTTGTTCTAGCAAGATATTGGGTATTTCTGTCTTTATTTTGAATCTTTTTTTCTTCTTAATCTTTCTATTCAGAATTCAGTTAACGACGAGATTTAGTATCCTTTCTTGCATTTTCATAACTCGTGAAATGCCGAGTAGGCACGAATTCCCCCAATTTGCGACCTACCATAGGATTTGTTATGTAAATAGGTATATGTTCCTTTCCATTATGAATCGCGATTGTATGGCCAACCATTGTGGGTAGAATGCTAGATGCCCGGGACCACGTTACTATTGTTTCTTTCTCCTCCTTCATATTGACCTTTTCTATCTTTGCCAATAAATGATGAGCTACAAAAGGATTCGTTTTTTTTCGTGTCACAGCTGATTACTCCTTTTTTCCTTTTTAAAGAGTGGCATTCTATGTCCAATATCTCGATCGAAGTACGGAGGTCAGAATAAATAGAATAATGATCAATGGAAAAAAGAAAAAAATCCTTTAGCTGGATAAGGGGCGGATGTAGCCAAGTGGATCAAGGCAGTGGATTGTGAATCCACCATGCGCGGGTTCAATTCCCGTCGTTCGCCCATCGCATTATTGCAAATTCCAAAAATGCAATTTTCCATATTCCTAGTTACGTATTTACTTACGGCGACGAAGAATAAAACTATCGCTATATTTTTTCCTTTTCCTAGTTCTTCTTCCAAGCGCAGGATAACCCCAAGGGGTTGTGGGTTTTTTTCTACCAATGGGAGCTTTCCCTTCACCGCCCCCATGGGGGTGGTCCACAGGGTTCATAACTACCCCTCTTACTACGGGGCGTTTACCTAGCCAACACTTAGATCCGGCTCTACCCAAACTTTTTTGGTTCACCCCAACATTACCCACTTGTCCGACTGTTGCTAAGCAGTTTTGGGATACTAAACGGACCTCCCCAGATGGTAATCTTAAAGTGGCCGATTTACCCTCTTTTGCAATGAGTTTCGCTACAGCACCTGCTGCTCTAGCTAATTGCCCACCCCTTCCACGTGTGATTTCTATGTTATGCATGGCCGTGCCTAAGGGCATATCGGTTGAAGTAGATTCTTCTTTTCTCTCAAAAAACCCCTTCCCAAACTGTACAAGCTTCTTCCAAAGCATACGGCTTTCTAGATGTATATGACGATCTCTAGACAGATGGATCTTATATGAATCATATGATGAAGTACCACATGAGTGGATATATAGGAAAGGAATCCAAATCTGCCGAATCGCTCATGTTATGATCTTCTACATCCTAGGTCTCTGCGTTCCGTCATCTGGCTTATGTTCTTCATGTAGCATTCAGATCGAATGACTCTATGAAATTACGTCGATACTTCCACATATTATGGGTAACGTAGGAGACATCCCTATTTTCCCCCGGGGGTCTTAATTACCACTGCTTAGCTTTCAATTTGCCTCTGACCATCAAATTAAATGTGAATAACCCGTCCTCCTCTCTTTGAAACAAGGGGCGCTTCCGGTTCTGTGCGTGCTTCAAACAATTTTGTCTTCTCCATATTACCATATCTCTAGAGCCAATAATTTTCTATGAGGAACTACTGAACTCAATCACTTGCTGCCGTTACTCAACAGTTTTCTGTTGAGGTCTATCCCGTAGAGGTAGTCAAATTGGATCAGTGATCGATTTCTAGGTTTCGTCGTAAACCTAATTGGTTACTTCCAATTACGTAAATCAATAGTTCAAACCGCACTCAAAGGTAGGGCATTTCCCATTGATATAGGAACTTTTGTACCAGAAACAATAGTATCTCCAATTATAGCCCCTCTGGGATGTAAAATATATCTCTTCTCACCATCCCCATAGTGTATGAGACAAATGTATGCATTTCGATTAGGGTCGTATTCTATGGTTACGATTCTACCAGATATGTCTTTTTGATTCCGTCGAAAATCTATTTTACGGTATAGGCGCTTATGACCTCCCCCTCTATGCCTTGCGGTAATGATTCCTCTGGAATTACGACCTTTACCACAACGGTGCCGTCCATGGATCAAATTATTTCGTGGATTGGATTTCACTTGCCTGTCTACGGTTCCCTTGCGTGTGCTCGGGATAGGTGTTTTGTATAAATGTTTCGCCGTATTATTAAGTATTCTCCTTTAGTTTTTTTCTCTATCTAGAAGTGGAATAGAATAACCCGGTTGAAGGGTAATGATCATACGTCTGTAATGCATTGTATGGCCCAGAATAGGTCCTATTCTTCTACCTTTTCCAGGTAGTCGATGGCTATTCACAGCTACCACCTTAACACCAAAGAAGAGTTCGACCCAATGCTTTATTTCTGTCTTAGTGAATCCCGATTCGACATTAAAAGTATATTGATTCTTTCCCAATAAACGAAGACTTTTTTCTGTAAATACTGCGTATTTGATTCCATCCATAAATCGACTTTCCCTCCTATGCTCTGAGTTCCAGTATCGATAAGAATTCGAGTTCTTATTGTTCTTATGTTATGGTATGAATATACCATACCAATTCGTTATGTATGGATGATGGATGAGATTCCATGGATAGAGAGCCAGTTCCAATAGACTTATGGAATGTTCCCGTTCGTGTGCATCCAGCAGGAATTGAACCCGCAAATTTACCAATTATGAGTTGGGCGCTTTAACCATTCAGCCATGGATGCTTAACAGGGATCATCGTACATCGTAAATAACCAATTTTCATATAGAAAGACATATCATAGAAAAATGAAATCGAAAATATTCCGAGATGGCAAATATTCGGAGATGACTATGAAAACACCTCTCTGGATCCTCGAATTGAAAGAGAGATTGAGAGGGATCAAGAATCCTAATTCTCGCTATTTGGAATGGATCCAATTCTATTGAGTCTGACTCATAGTGATCATTTCTCTTTAGCAAAGAATGACCTTGGTTATCAAAGGATTGAACAACCGGGATCCATTTACTTATGATACCTAGTTGGCATTGATAACAAGGATCTAATGAATTATGAGTTTAATAGATCCTCTTTAGCAGAAAGACGTATATTCCTTGCTCATTATCAGACAATCACTTATTCCCAAACCTCGTGTGGGACTAATCGTTTTCATTTACCATCTCATGGAAAACCCTTTTCGTTCCGCTTAGCCCTATCGGGTATTTTAGTGATAGGTTCTGTAGGAACTGGACGATCCTATTTGGTCAAATACCTAACGAAAAATTACGATTTTCCTTTCATTAAGGTACGAGGGCTTCTTATTCCACAAGAACGAAAGCACCTTTTCATTCTTTCATATACTAGGGGTTTTTACTTGGAAAAGACAATGTTCCATACTAAAGGATTCGGGTCCATAACCACGAGTTCCAGTGCACTAGATCTTGTAGCACTTAGCAACGAAGCCCTATCCATTAGTATTCCACATAAGAAATCCATTCTAGAAAAAAATACAATTAGATTAGCTCTTCATAGACAAACTTGGGGTTTGCGAGCCAAGGTAAGATCGGCTCGGGATCATGGGACCCTTTTCTATCAGATAGGAGGGGCTCTTGTACAAAATAGACTTACTAAGTAATAACCCCATAGAATCTATCTATATAAAGATAAAGAGGCAATCGTGTCAGGAAGCGGGTTTTTCTTTGGCCAAAAGGTACTTCGAACTTGGAACGAGCATGAAGAGATTAACGAGACTTCTTTCTCTTTTGAGTTTTTCTGGCGGACCTGCCGCGCAAGATCTTTGGTCTTCCCCTGGAACCGATGAAAAAAAGTGGATCGCTTCTTATGTACTCGCTCAGAATGATTCTTCTCTATCTATAGTTCATGGCCTATTAGAAGTAGAAGGTGCTCTGGTGCAATCCTTACCGACAGAAAAAGATTGCAGTCAGGTTGATAATAGTCGAGTGACATTACTTCGTCGGTCCGAACTAAGGAATCTGTTAGAAATGTTTTGAAATGGATATTGTTCTCTCTTTGATCAGGGATTGCTATATGAAAAGAAGTGGAGTTTGAAAAAGGGAACGGAATGCTCAAACCGGAACTGCTAGAGGAACGAATTTTCAATAGCATAACTTGGGCTCCTAGAATATGGCGCCCTTGGGACAATCTATTTGATTGCAGGGTTTTGTTCCGAAGCAAAGATATCCGCGGAGGCCGGTTCGTTCGTCCTATTCTGATATTCAGGACCAAGAGGTACTGGATTCTCTTTCGGATAGGCCCTGAAAGGAGAAGAAAGGCTGAAATGCCAACGGACCTCTGTCTATTCTCTAATTCACCCGATCCGATAGTACCCGTTTTTGGAACGTCCAGTGCCAAAGTCACTGAATGGGTAAGTCACCAATCCAATCCCTTTGACAAATCGGATGTCATATTAGATATCATATTCTATATATATAGAAATATCATAGATAGAATAGACATATAGAATTTTTGGTCGGCAAATTCGAAGGAATCATTGAGTGAAAAAGGAGCAAAGAATGACAAAAGACGAGACTCTACTAGTCTTCACTCTTGTGGTTTCCTCTTCCTCGGTTTCTGTTTTCTTATTCGGGATCTTGCTTTTCATGGTTCTCATCTCTGCAACTCGCGATTTTCGCGAGAGAACCAAATCCAAGTTGGTGAAGATCATGATTTGGGCTGGCACGGGGATCGTTTGATCGATTTCCTTGATTTGATCGCTACTTAATGGGCGTGCGCTCAAAGGATACAAACAGGGATTCGCAAACAAAAAGGGGAATTCGTAGTCACTTTTTCCTGTCGCGTAAAAAAAAAGTCTTTACGCGAGAGCAATAGAGGTTGGGATACATCTATCTCTTCTGAGCAACCTCTTTTGGATTCTTAAGACCACCCTTGCAGTAGGATACCATCTGCTTTGGGTTCTTTATTATCTCCTTCGAGGGATTTTTAGGATCGTTCAGGCTATATATATTTAGTCTATTTTGGCTTTTACTGTCTACTTTTCTCAGGGAGATGGTTAAGGACCTCAGAAGATAGAGGAGAGCGCCAGGCCCAGATTTCCGGAATACTTCTACGGGGAATGCTCATTGAATGAGCATTCTCCATATTATGCCTT